>NC_056732.1:184657341-184722341 GCF_019279795.1 Protopterus annectens | reverse complement strand
AATGTGTCAAATGACAAACTAGTCTACCCAAATACCAGGTAAACAGTACTGGAGTCCCCCAGGGGTCCATTTTAGGACCTCTGCTCTTTAATATATTCATTAACAACCTTCATACTGCCTTTATCCAGTGCACACTCATCCAGTACACAGATGAGTCCACTATTATCTGTACATCCAAGAACCCCCACCATCTCTTAACAATTATACAAGATGCCTTTACCTCTATCAAAACTTGGCTAAATGACTCACAACTACTACTTAACCCAAATAAAACTAAGCTTCTATTGTTCTCTCCAAAGCCATTCTCACATCATTTCAAAATATATTCACAGAACAAAACTCAAATTGAAACTGTAACTCGGGCAAAATTCATAGGCATCACTATAAACACTAAACTTGAAACAATGCATACTTAATAAAATTAAAAAAAAACATGTCAGACTTGGCAAACTTGACAGACACAAACAGTTTATGGATGCTTCTACTAAAATAACACTAGCCAATACCCTCCTACTCCCCTCCCTTTTTATGGGGCCCTTATTCTTACTAATCTTTATACAACCCTAAAGAACAAACTACAATCATGCTATCATAAAACTGCCAAATTTGCAACTGGCATACAAAATCGCACCCACCATTGTTTGGCCCTCAAAAAACTAAATTGGCTAGAATTTCCTCAATAGCTGAATCTAGCACATCTCTCTCTAGCTCACAGAATAATCTGTAACCCCGACAGCTGCCCTGTCTTAAAACCTATTTTACAGCCTTACACCCCACCCAGAAATCTCCTCTCCACTAACAAACTACTTCTACAAGTATATAAACCCATCAAAAGAGCCAGGCAAAGCCTTTACTCCTATGCCAGTGCTAAAATATGGAATGCCCTACTTCCAAATACTAGTGCCATTAAATCCCTTAAGACTTTCAGATTTACATTACTACCTCAACTCTAGCATTTGTTCATGCTCCTATGCAACAACTAACAGACTCAATCTATCTCCCAGACCCCCCCTCTCCCTTCATCCATCTTGTGTCTTTACACCTATCTTTTACCTATCAAATAACATCTGTGCTATAGTCTATTACCTACCTAACCCCCTTTAAGCTTTCCTGAACCACTAACAACTGTCTCCCTAGCCTCTGTAATGCCTCCTTTCTTCTTACACTCTCCTTTTCAAAAATTCTCTGTTATACCTAACTGAAATTCTATTCAACCTCTACTATATCTCTCACCATAATCTTTCTGCTGTATATCTTAATCCAACTTCTTACTCTAATCTCCTCTTCATCTCTTATCTCTCAATAATCCCCTGCTTCTATTACTACTTTTAAAATCATTTGCTCTCCCCAACATTAAATTCTCACTAAATGTCTATCATTATTACTTACAAAATTAAAAGCTCTATTTCCTCAATTTAGCTGTGTGCTAAACTAGATAAAATTCTAAACTTAGTTGTTGATCTTTATTGCTACAAACCACAACAAATGGTCATTTTTTTCTTATATGTAAACCATGCAAGACCTCATTTGATTGTAAGTTTTGGCAATACTGTGCTATTAATCTATGTCTACACTATGTATGTTAGTATGTCAATGTTCTTGTTTAATTTTTTTAAACTTTTATTACTGAACATTGTACTATGGAGCTTTTCTCCCTGGGTCTGCACTGAAAATGGTTTCCTGACCCAGTTGGACTTTCCTGGTCACCAAATGTCAATAAATAAATAAATATGCTCCTGTGGAAGTGTGCGCATCAAAATGCATCCGTCTGAGTTGGGGGGAAAGCAACTGATGCATGCATGTATAGACACATCCTGACTCTCCTCATCATGGACCTTTTCTAAATTGAGACTATTGATATCCTGGCTATGTGCAATAGATCTGTGTAAGCTGTTAATGCTACTTCATGCCTGTTACATCAGTTAGATGTCCTCAAAGAGGTCATCAAGGGCATGCATGATGACAACACTATCATCCTTTTGAACTTTACAAGCCCAAGGCATTTGACACAAATCCACACTGAGGTATTCACTCCACACTGTGAGATGTGGACATAAACACCTATATCACCAAGTGGGAAGACTACTGTATCATATACATGGGATCTAAATATGTTGGCATATGTAAAGTGACCTATATCTCAGGTCCAGTGATCAGGTCCTACATCAGGGCTGTCTGCTAGGTCCTTTCCTGTCCAATTATTTAAGTGACAGACATCACAGTTGACATACACATCCTTTGCCCAAGCAGCTGTCTGGAGGACTACAGATTGTAGGCAATCATTGACTCCAGCTGTGATATTAGTATAATATAGACAGTATCAACAGACACCAAAGATTGCTGCCACTGTCATGACACCAATTGCAATGACACAAAAACATGTGGGAATTTGTTACATCAGGAAAACAAACACACAATCCAAGTATAATGTGGATATCACACCCTATAATCAGACCAATAGGTACATGACCTGTGTCCTGGGGCAGATGGTAAGCGGAACATCCACCAGCATGTGGTCACAGTGCTGACTACTCCCTGGTATGAAACACAACTGCTGAGTATGTGAATGACAACCACATCAGAGGCCATAATACCTCCATAGTTCACAGCCTTGATCACACCAATAACTGAGTACAATGCACCCTCCTTCACATACCTCCCTACACATCTTCCATGATGTGTAATTATCCAGATTTTCACAGAATGTCCAATTTTTGCCTTATATATATTTTTCTGTGTTCCTTATCAAATTTGTGGTTTTCTGCCATATCACTGGGATGATCTCAGGACTGATGTGACTCAATAATTACATACATTTGAGTTTCAGACTTCAAATCCTTCAGAAAATGTATCTTCACATAAACTCCTTGTTATTCTAACAGATTTCTAAAGAGCAAATATTTCAAATCTGTCCCTATTTTGGGTCATTGCCCCCCCCCTCCATTATTTTGGCCTTTGTCCAGACGTCTTGCACTAAGAGATTGAGAGCTATGAAAGCTACTATCTGTTAAACCCTGGTGATCATTGTGGCATTCCACACAAACCTGCAGACCTTCAGTGCTCTGACTTAAACAGGATTGCTAGGCAAGTTCACTGACACTGTTTCCTGGCTGGCAACACTGTTGCCAGCCATAAATCCTTGCTTATTTATGTTTAAACTGGGTGCACGGCATGAATATGCAATGGACGCTGCTGTTCACCGCACATACATGTAAACTCTGCGTAGTCGTCTCACAAAGCCTACACAGAGTTCACTGAATCACACTTATATAGGCATTATTGAATCCCTACACAAGTGTACACTAAGTGTACATCATTCTGAGTGAACAGACAATACAGACATAACTCACACCTTCTTCCTCCTAATTTTAGTTTTCCTACTGATATTCTTGCAGCTTTAAATATTGACAGGGATTCATAAAGGTTACCACAAAGTGTTGACTACATGTATACTTAGTATAATCTTTCTGAGTGACTAGAAAGCACAAAAAATATGGTAGGAATATTCTTGAATACATATCATGTATATACCTGTCAACTGTCCAGAGTTTCACAGAATGTCCAAACTTTTGGCTTATATTTTTGGTCTGTTCCTCATAAAATTTGTGGTTTTCTGGCAAATAACTTGGATGAACTGAGGACTGAAGTCACTAAATAATGACATACATTTGAGTTTCTGACTTCAAACCCTTCAGAAAAACATCTGTTGAAACAAACCCTGTTATTCTAGCAACGTTTTAAGTTTATGTGAGCTGTATTTAAAATATGCCCCAATTTGTGGGCCTTTGTCCCCCCATTTTGTCAGGCTTTGTCTAAATTTCTTACACTGTAAGGTTGAGAGGTATGATTGTGTATACTTAGTGTAGGCTTTATTGAATCTGACCCCATGTCTTTATTTCTTGAAGGCATATAGATACTATTGTATATGTTGTGACAGTTTCCTAGTTGTTTTTTTACACATAGAATCTGTCACAGCTTAAACATGTAGTCACATATATACAACAAAAGATGTGTTGCACTCTAACCTATAACTGGAACCAACAATTCTGTTTGTGTGAATTAATAATTCAGGCATCAGGTTTGAATTGGTATATCAATGGCAAATGTGTTTTAAAGCTGAAAAGGGACTTTTAACATTTATTTTTTTTTTTATTTAAGTGACAGGGATTGTAACATCTGATGTAACAGTAAAGCATGTGTGATTTTTGTTCTGAAGAAGTATTTTGATAATTAAGATGAAAGTAATAAATAAACTAAGGTTTTCATACTGCAATTGGTCCACTGACTTTTTCATTTGTTATTAATAAATATTTGCTGCATGCCTGTGTTCAGTTCAGAGACATACAAATTATCTTCTCAAATGATTTAAGCTACAATGTATAATGCTAGTTTATCACTATGATAATATTGCACAAAGGTTAATGTTGGCACCCAAATGTTCTGATTCCTTTTTACTAAACTATGGTTAGGACTCATTGTATAAATAACAACTCAGATCTCCCTTGAAAAGGGGACACTAACCTAGTGGGACTAACTTAGTCAACTAAGAATGAATAAAAGAATAAATAAAACATAAAATGTAAATTTTTCTGACCTTTGCACATACTGGGTTAAAATGTACATAAATTGGAAAGAATATTAATGTATTGCCATATAAAAGAAGATTAGTGTTTAAATCTACAGTTGCTTTTTTGCAGGTTAAACAGAGGGGATTAAATTTAGCTCTATAAAAGCTTACATAATGACAAAATTTATCTCTATGCAAGCTTACATAATGAGCCACTCAGTTATCTTGCAAACTGAATTAGCAGACCATAATGAAGAGTCTAGGAATAACAACATAATTATGATTATTGGCAAACATCATATGAATTTCAAGATTTTCCCCTATCAGAGTAGCAAGGTTGTGTTATAAGCAACAAGTAAAAGCTTACATAATGACAAAAGTTATCTCTATGCAAGCTTACATAATGAGCCACTCAGTTATCTTGCAAACTGAATTAGCAGACCACAATGAAGAGGCTAGGAATAACAACATAATTATGATTATTGAAAAACATCATATGACTTTCAAGATTTTTCCCTATCAGAGTAGCAAGGTTGTGTTATAAGCAACAAGTAGGTATAAGAATATTAGGATATCTTATCATTTTCAAAAGCTGTGTTAATTCCTTCCTAAGGAATACTGCTTTCAAGGAAAGATAAGGTGGTATTGCATCCATGATATATTTTGATAAGAAGTCTATTGAAGCACTGACACATCCATTACTTCAGTTAGTCTTTCTTTTAGATTTTTATTTACCTCTGCACCCTACCTTCTCACCCTGCCCTATTTGCCTTTTTAATTTTTTCCAGGCCTTAGTCATTCCCTTTGAATTTCATAGAAATCCTGCTTTGCACATCACAAGTTCAATACGATGCACTTTTCTGTAGTCTGCCTTCTTATTATCTATTCTCATTGTCCTTATCATAACCCATACCATTTTGCTGTCACTGTCTGCCCAGAAAGCCTAAAGCACTAAGCAAATTTTATTATTTTGCTATTTTCAATCTTTTCACACCCATTATATTTCCTTTAATCACTCATTTGCCTCTTTAATTATTCTCTGGAGTCCCTAGAAAGTGTCTATATCCTGTCTTCGTCCTACTTTAAATGCTTGAGCATTAATTGCTCTTCATCCCTTTCTCCATTTCCTCTTTCCTTTTGTTCACGTTATAGGATGCAATACCTAGATGGTTTTACTCACACATACAGGTCAACCCATACTGTTCCTCAATTTGTTCTCTCTAATGGTTTTACACTGTTGTACTATCATGCCCCAGTTTCTTTTGTTATTTGTCCAGGTCCCTTTGACTCCTGCTATGACTTCTAAGCTTCAGTAACTACTGCTGTCCACTTAATTTCTCTATTCATACCAGCTAGTATTAGATTTCAGTTTGTTCTTATGAAGAAACTCTGGATTATAAGGCAACTTTACTCCACTAGCATTTCTAGGAAATGTTGCGACAAATCAGCTGCATTGTTGTGAAGATATGTTTTAACTAGTCATTTTAAGATGCCTTGTTACAAGCTGCCTTTTGTACTGACACTAGCTTTTTAAAGGTAATACTTTGCTTGCTCTTCAGTAATGTACAGCTTCTTCCCATTTGTTCTGTATAGCACTGACTATAAAATTCCACAAATTGTACTCCAGTCCTCCTGTGCTGTTCCACGGGCATTATTTTAATCTTCAATCCCCTTCACTGTGTATGACAAGGAAACTCCATCTATTGTCCAGGAAAGTGAACATCTTTAACAAACACTATAAAGTGCTTTCTACTGAATCTTTACATTGATTGTGTTGCTTCTACTGAATCTGCATTTGATTTTTTGTTTGTTTTATTTTCTTTTTTGTCTCTGATTTTATTCAATCAGAGTCTTCCAGTTAATGGAATGGATGTGCGCTGTCAGTGCAACTACCACAAGTTACAAAGATAAACTTTAAACAAGTCAGTGAATGGGGGCAACTCCCCTTTCTCAGAAGAACAAGAGCCCTAGACCTGGTTATATTAATTAAGGGGTTATAGGGACTTTGATCCTTCATGTGAAACAAGCCTTTGAAATCGATTTGAATTCAAACAAAATTCAGTTTTTGTTCATCTTTAACTGAAATTCATATTAATACCATTCAAAGTGGCATCATAATGGATTCAGAAGGACTACAAGGATAGAAAATATAATAAATATTATATGCTAGTCTTTTGTCTCCATACAGAAGTACAAATGCAAAATAACATTTTGACTTTATAACATGATTTTAGACAGTAAATGAGATTACTTAAGACAAATATATTTCACCAGGGTTTTAATGCTTACTGACCACACAGCAAATTTTAAATGTTGAAGACAATCGTTTCATCTGAGCTCCTTGCAGTGACAGGCATAAAGCAATCTGAAGAGCATATGGAAGCAAAAGTACACAGTGTCTGTTTTTGTGCCAGGAGGCAAGTAGATACATTACAAGATTTGCCATCATTAGAAACTAATCTTCTTAAAGCACTTAATTAATCACAAGTCCTTTGTCAGCAACTAAAACAAATGTAAAGCAACTAAAGTACACGCAAAGCTATTGACTGCCCAGGCATTGGCTTATCTCCAGTTTGCATACCTGGCTTGAACAGAAAAAGTTAAATTTAAAATGAGCAAATGTACCATAATCTAGCTGTTGTGAGAAAGGAGCTCAGTTTGTTTACTAGGCATACTTTTTCTATTATCATAATTTCTCACTATTTACAAATACTTTGTCTCTGTTACAGGAAACAAATGGAGTTCTGAACTGCAGGTAAGATGCCATGATGAAATGGATGGTACTCTATATTTAGATAACGGAGTCCTGCTTTCAGTCGACATGATAAATGTTTCATGCATGAGAACTGAAGGATGATAGATTTAATGATCATTTCCTAACTAGGGACTGCTGTTTTAGAATAATTAACAGCATCATCATTTGCAAGTCTAAATAGTTTATTGTTTAGTACTGTTCCTGTCTGAATCACTTGAATTTGGCTGGCTAAATTAATATTTCATTGCCTAGCATCTTCATCCAGGTAAACCATTATTATTAACTGTTTGCTGGTGCTAGTATTATAACATTATATTTCCTGTAATAAAAGAATGATTCGACTTGCATTGGTAACATGGTAAACTACGCAACTCATATTAAAGCAGTTCTTCTTTAATATGTGGAAATCTTCCCTCAGAAAATTAACCTTTAATCAAGTCTGAGATATGCACAACAGGCATATATTCCACAGGAAGAAGTTCCATTATATGCAAAGCTGAATACACTTATTTGCATTAAATGAATAAATATAGGCAGCATTTCTCAGTGATTAATGTCTAAAAAACCTGAAATCTCTTATTTTCTTTAGTCATCACAATGTACAGTAATTTGCCCATATTTTGCTCTGACACATTTAAATGTGCAAATGGTATTTTAGCTTACCAGCAAGTAGTCACCATGTTCATGTACCTCCCCATATTGTAGCTCATTCAAGTCATACTCTTAATCTGCAGATCTCCCATTGAAAGTTTAGCTCATGGCTCTGTTCTGCCGACCAGTTCAGAAGATCCAGTAGTGAGTAACTCGCTATTTATAAACTGTTGATAGCACTGTGGATGCAACTGTTAGTCAAACATTAAAAAGTCAAGTCAATGTAGTTCTGGTGTTTTTGAAGGATAAATCCATAACCATGATCCAGATGACCCAACTTTGACGAATAGCTCAGATGCCTGTTGGAGCTGGATGAGGAGGGGCTTAATGAGGTTTACATGTGATCACGTCTCTTCAGGAAGGGAAGGAAAGGGCATGCGTTTGTCTGCATACTCTCTATAGTAGAATTCCTAATGGAGACTGCAGATCACATGCATGCACTTACCTATGGAGGGGCAATTAATCATTTCACATAGGGATGTGTCATGTATCTGAAAGGCAAGTTACATATCAACCCCTTGGACACTAATGAGCATGTGCCGGATGTCAGGGTTGCAAAGAAAAACCCAAATCATCCTCAAAATGATGGTGCCTCTCCATGTAGGCTTGACCCTCACTCCACTGGAATAAATGGCCGTAGGCACTTCATTCTGGATAGTAAGCACTCTGGAACATGCTAGTCCCACTGATGCTGAACTACTTCACTCAGCATGCCAGTTTTGTTACTGATTACAATGTCCATTAGTAAACTTACTGCACATATTTAAAATAATAGAAATCCTTCCATCTCCACCCACAGTAGTCCTTTATCCACACAGTAAACTGTGTCCTGTTGAACCTTAACCTATGTACTCCATGCCCCAACTACAGTTATTAAATAAGTATTCAAGAGCGTTGTACTTTAGAACTATTGATGAGGTCCATATGGTGGTATCTAAACTATGGATTCTGACCCATATATAGTTCTGAAGTGCAGTACCAAACTCATAAACAAAAATCCTCTCCATTCTCTCCCCATTCATACAGCTCATTTATTACCCACCCCTGTGATTTTTCTCCCCCTAATATTAAAACTGATACTGGGGTTGACAAGTCCTTACTGTCTATATTAGGATAGTTGAGCAGTAGAAGGTTCCAAGCCAACTAAAGCTGTGGGTCTGAAGTGATATTTTGTAAACATACCGAAATATTAAAGTTCTATATTTTATGACATATAATAAAAGAAGTCCTCCTCTGCAATCCATTGTGCTTACTACCCCGGTAACTATTATTCATGCTTTAGTGCATGTAATAAACACTTTTCAATTTATACATGCTGAACATTCCACAAATGCTTACTGTGTAGCAGTTGTGTTTTCCTGAATAAAGCATCAGTTCATCTTCATCTTCCACACATCCATTTGCAGTCCTACCACCATGTATCCACTTACGTCATGTACGAACCAAAAGAGCACACTACACCTGATGATAGCAAAGATCATTTCCACCCATCAGCAAGTGGCTACTTTGACAAAATTGCAAATTGTATTTCTATTATTTTCTATGGGAATTTGAACAAATTACAGAACCGTTATCATTTATTAACATTCTGAGTTACAATTTTCACTGTAACATTACAAATTCTCCTGTCAATAAATTATTTATTTGTTTATTTGAGTTTGTTTACTAGGGTAAGCATTGATTTCAGTGGACCAATTTAAGGCCTACCTAGTAGTAGAAAGATATCAGAAAAGTGACCACAACAAAAGAATGCATATGCAAAAAACACAAGGTTGAAACATGAGTAGTGAGGAAAATAGAAAGAAGAGCTATTGATCAGTGAGCAATAGATGTAAAGACATAGGAATCGCCAGTTAATTACAATGTATAACAATAGAATATTCGTTTAATCTTGACACGGCAATCACAATTTGTTTCCAATGTATATTAGATAAACATTGCACAGTATTCACAACTTATTTACAATATATACTGGATTTAGAAATCAGTACAGAAGAAACACTGTCTAAGCATCTACTGATATACCGTTTAGAATTACAGTCTTAGTGTGAGAAAGTTAGGTAATATGGCCAGAGCTGAAGCATTTACAACTGCTTTGTTCGGTGAAATGGTTTTAGTTGTGGCCTGAAATAGGAGTAGTTAGTGATGTTTTTCAGGTACTTTGGTAGAGAATGCCAAAGTCTGGGAGCTAAGAGACAGAAGCATTGCAGCTTTGTTTTAGTTGTTTGAAGTATAGGGACATACTGAGAGGTGATTCTGAGATTGAAGTGGTTGCGACTAGCTTAGGTTTGTAATTGCTGAGGTACAGTACTTTGAAAATAAGATCAACTATTTGTTTCATTGAAAGCCAGTCAACTTTAGAAATGTTTTTACAGTGTTGCTGAGACCTACAGAATTAGTAATGACCAGTAAATTTGTTTGAAAGTGATTGTAGGGGTAATGTGTTTTTTGAAGAGGTTGCAGCTGTTAGAAGAAGCCCATACTCCATTTAAGATAGCAAGATTCCTTTGCCTGTGGCGTTAAATGCAGATAGGAAGAGGTATGGGAGATTTTCCCATCCCAGAAAAGGAGGTGGCTGATTTTGACACTATTTTTTTCTACATGTGATTGAAAATTAAGATTCTGATCAAGTCAAAATCCTAGGTATTTGAAGGTGGAAGGAGTTTTACTTATGTCTCTGGTTTATTAGAGGTTAATATCAATTTGCTGAAATTAAGTCAAAAAGAAAGAGAGAGAAGTTAATTTTGACATTGCTGTTGAATGTTCGAGTGCACAGGACAGGACATATGAAGTACCATATCATCAGCACTCAGAAGGATGCATAGATGGGGAAAGTCACTGGGAAGTTGTTGATAAAGGCTGAGATAAGGTGTAAGGTAAGTATGGAGCCCTGTGGAATGCATTTTGTTGTGGGACCTTCACTAGAGAGTGATCTTCTCATCTTCATTCTGAAACATCTATTGGTAAGGAAACTTTGGAACCATCCGGATGCTGGGTGTATGATACCCATTTTTATCATGTGGTTTAATAGAATTTGGTATTCCACCATGTCAAAGGTTCAGTTTAGATCAATAAAGAGAGCTTTGGTGGGATTATCCAAGTTCAGTAAGATTTCATTTGTTAGTGTCCACAGCTGTTATAGCGCCTCTCCCTGACTAGAACCCATGTTGTTTAAGAAAGAGAAGGTTGTATTGAGGTATATATGTAGTACAACTGTTTGTATGTTAACTTCTTCAGTAATTTCAAAACGATGGGAATAATAGAGATGGGGTGAAATTGTGAAGCCTTTGAGGGCATGGATTGCTTAAGCAGTGATCTGACATAAGCTGTCTTTCATACTAATGGCAGTGAGTATGTGGTGAGACAAAGGTTATAGATTTAGAGTAGTAGGGTAATTATACATCCTTTGCCATGGTAAATTAACAGTAGCTGAGGTGAGCTTCTATGAATGTCTAGTGGAGCTTGTTCACGAAGTGCTTCAGTATCTTTTGTTCTGATCTGTTTGAAATTAAAAGAGATGAATGATGGTTGGCACTGATGGAAGGGGGGGGGGTAAATGAGTGAGGAATAAAAAGAGGAAAGGGGTGGAGTTGCTGAATTCCTGTAGGAAGTTGGAGGGGAGAGTTGGCCTTGAGAATTGGGTATAATGTTTTGAAGATTGGTGGTGGCTGGGGTTTTATGGCCATTGAAGAGGTTAACTTCATGCCTGAATTGTGTGGGTGAGTATAAAAGGGAGAATTGCTTTGTTGCTTAGAGTTTAGCTTTGTGTCTCCTGATAGCGTCTTTTGCTAGCCCTGCATAGAGTGGTGAAGTGGTGTCTGTTGTGTTGTATGGGATTGTTTTCCTACCACTGCAATTTTTTTTTATCCAGAATCTTCAGAAGTTATTTTAATTATTTTATTAGCCAGCAATTTTTGTTTTGTTTGAGGAGTCTTGTCACAACAGGAGATAATTTGTCTTGGAGATAAGAGGGTGTGGGTGAGGTTTTCTATAACAACTGTGGTGTTTTCTTTATCAAAGGTATATTCAAATGGAGAGTTGAACCTGAATGAAATTATTTTATGTGGATGTTTAATTGTGATGTTATATATATTAAAGGCTAAGGGAAAGTGATCACTAAAGGAGAGAAGGGGTGAATAATAATAGAGGAAATATTGACTGGCACACTAGTGATTAGGAAGTCTTGTAGAGAGTATCTTAAAATATGTAGGATTGGTTAAGTGACTTTTTGAATGAGTCAAATTAATTCGTAATCTGTGTTATTGTTGGGTTGGGGGTCATCCAGAAAGTTAAGGCTGAAGTCACCAAGTATAAATAATGATTTGTAATTTGGACACTTGGATATGATGTTACAAGGAAGGCCTTGACTTTAGTGAGAGTTGAAGGAGGCAGTAGATAGGCTGCAGCTAGTAAGAGATGATTATTATTATGCTGTGTGTGGATTTTGGCTCAGAGCCAGATGAGATCTGTGTCATTTGTGGCACTGGTTTTAGAGATTGTGCATATCTTTATGTGTTTTTTTTATTTAGCGGAAGCATGCCCCCACCTATGCTGTGCCCAAGTTTGGAGTCAAAGGTATAGCTGTAGCCTGCTAAGCAATGTAACACACTGGGAAAGTTTAGCTTCAACAAAGTTTTTGTGATTGCCAGTGGATCAAGGGAATGTGTGCTTAAAAAATAATGAATTTGATCTGCTTTATGGCTGATGTTATTTGCAATGAATAGGGTATACGTTATTAGTATATCCTCAAACAGTTCACTGGTGTTTGGTTTATATGGAGGACCAGGGTTCTGTTCTATACTGAACTGTAGAAGTAGTAAGATGTCTGTTGCAAATCTGAAATGTAATTGTGGTGCTTTTATGCAAGGATTCTGAGATTTGGAGACGGTAGTTAGGTGAAAGAGTTGTTTGCAGGAAACTACAATTTCACATTTGGTTGCAAAAGCATTTTTTGAAGTAGACTTGCATAATTGTATTACTAACTTCCTAATTTATACTCTTAAAATAAGTATTCAGAAATGTGTGACATGCCCATAGCCATGCCCAAGGACAACACTCTATGCCCTAATACTTGTTGTGGTTGCAACATACCGGTAATATCCTGTATCACTCGTCTCTTTTCATGTACTGTGCATTTCTAGTCCTTGGATAATGGTAGAGAAACCAGAGAACTACCAGTTAAGTTCTCTTTGCTTGCTAAAGCCCTACTTTTCTTCAGGCTGCAATCATCATGAGGCTAAGCATCTCATAAGGATTGGCTTCTTGGATATCCCTGCCCAGGGCCTGTCCAGGGCCCAAGGGCATTGACTCCTCCAAGAGTACCCACTGCATTATCCTGGCATCTGTTCACAGCTCTGATCTCTAAAGGTTCAACTTGAGTCACCTGGGCCATAGACAGGTCTTTATCCCACTACACCGCTGCTGCAGGCTGAGTCTACATTCAGTCTGATGAACATTGACTTACAACTTTAATAACTAAAGGTCATCATTTTTTTTCACAAAATATGTCAAGAAACATCAATGAGACTTCACATCTTTCATGCTTCAGATAGAATGGTCTGCCTGCTATAGGCTTCTAATTATTTACCCTGGCAAATTTCCTTACTGATATTATATTGATGCAACTGTCCAACATTGCAATCAATATTCAACATTCATAATGTATGTTTATAGTATAGTTTACATTTGAAAGCTACTTTACCTCTACCGTTAAAGGTTTGTTTCTTATTCTTTTCCAAACATTCATTTATATTAAGCCAAACTTCATGAAAAAAACATGAACACAAAGCACTGTCATTTGATTATACTGATGATCATTAGCATACGAGCAAAAACACTAAGTTAAAACAGTTGTTGACATACAGTCCCAGGACCACTCAACAAACTCACTTACACATGACTTAATAAGCAACACATCATTTTCCAGAATGCTGTCACAATAGTAGCCACACCACCTATGACTGTTTTTGACCAGGCTTCATTTTACCCAAACACTCCTAGCCTTCTGAATATCTTCAGCAGCCAAAGCCAACTAGTTGTTGCAGGATTTGTTTGAAGTTTGTTTCGTTTGTTTCTGGTATCCACTTTAATTGAACAGCAATGGCTTTGGCTGCTGAAGATATTCAGAAGGCTAGGAGTGTTTGGAAGACATTTTATGTAAATGCTGAGACAATGGAGCAATTGTATTGAGCAGAATGTTCAAAGAGCACCCACATACTGTCAGCTACTTCACAAACGTCAAAAAACTACAGTCCATTGCAAGAACTGCCTCTGGTGCAGAACTTGAAGGCCTATCAGAAGTTCGCATCCAGGGCAAGAAAGTTTTATCTGCTCTGAATTATATTGTGCAGCAAGTGGACAACATGGGTGTTTTACAGGCTTCATTTTACCCAGTCAGTTAGCTCTAACTACTTTAATCTGGAAAATCGCAGTACCATACTCCTCTGCTCTTTCAGAAGTACAATAAAATGTTGCAATGTGGGGTGGGCTAGCCTGCTCCACCTTCTAGTTATGCACTTCTTTGCTAGAAGCATTATCATACTAATGGCCTCTTGATCTGCCCTGATAAGATTCTGCTCCTCAATATCTCCTAAAATAAAAAGCTTGGGTGAGAGATTCACCCTGCTTTCCTGGGTTCCTTCAAGCTAATGTTGCTATTTACCTTTGAACAATAACAGTGCAGGTCAGCCCCAAAATGTATGCAGCCAATCACCAAGAACCTGATCCTTACATCTCCAGCACAATACTGAGGCCGGTGCAAAATCTGTGCTAAACTGTCTGGTGTATAAAGATATTTAACTGGCATTGCCAGCCAAACAATCTAAATTTTCTTGATCTTGTTACATACCTGTAGTGGTGGAAGACCCTACATACATACATACATGCATATATATCTATATATATATATATATATATATATATATATATATATATATATATATATATATATATATATATTTATAGATAAATGCATTCATACATACATACACACATATATACAAACATACATACATATATAAATACAAATATTTTAAGTACGAGCATTAATGCTTTTTTAACCTGCCAATATACCAAAACACTTGTTCCCATAATAAGTGTCCAGGCTTTTCTTAAAAATATCTGAGCTCATACTTGCTTTAATGTAATTTGGTAGTTTATTATATGCATAAGCTACTGTGTCAGAGAACCAACTAGTACACTTCTCATTCCTACAGAATCATCTAGATAGGTTCATAGGTTCATAGGTTCATAGGTTCATACTAGGCTATGTGCCCGAGGGCATTTACAAGCCTAGGAACTATACCCATAGGAGTCTTTGGGTGATGAATCTATCCGTCAGCACATCATATTAATTATAACCCGTGTTGAGGTTTAAATCTCCGCCCCTTGTGCGATGATGGTAGATTTTTTTTTTGAGAGGTGAATATCAAATCTGGGTGGGACTGTAACCTTGTATGTTGAGTAGCTTGAGTGTCTGAGCAAGCGGTAGCACGACGGAGAGAGTGAGCTGGAGTTCTTCAGTCGGGCATTAGGACAGATTTTTGGACCCTTTATCCTTTTTTTGGAGGGAACTTTTTTGTGGCCTCTCCAGCTGCTGCAGTCCAGGGGTCAGATACATCGGGGTCAGGGAGGGCATTGTGGTCATTGGTCTGATGGTGATGTGATGAGGAGACAATGACCTCCTTGATCTAGATGAGAATCCCTTCATGATAAGGTGGGCAATGTGAAGGTCTTCTAACTACTTTAGCTACATAGATTATCGATTGACAGACTACTATCAACCTGGGTCCCCAGGTCCTCAGTGATCTTCTTGTGGGTCACAGTTGCCACCTATTTGGTAGCTAAGGGGTAACCTTGTTTTTTATTTGTATGACTATGCATTTTTGCATTTTGGCTTGATTAAACAGCTGTCCTAGCTGTGGTTTTAATTCTCATTGAGTTTCAGGAGCAGCACAGCGGCCGGCATGGGTCCATCCATGGATGCTGTGTTCACATCATTTTGAACTAGTTCTGAGCATATCTGGGAGTCCTCCAGGTTTCTTTCTATAACAAACTAAGAGAGCCTTATTTTGTTCTTTCTTTTTTTTTCTTTTTGATTCTTTTGGATGAAAATTTATTTGGATGATTTTTTGAGCTTGCAGTTTTTTATGTGTCTTGCCTTTGCAGATTTTTTTTCTTTTCACCTTTGCTCTCCTAGCTTCCTCCTTGTTGTTGTTTATGGCTGGGGTCCACCAGGGTGGGCCGGCCACCACTTTTACCAAAGACAAAAAGTTTTTTTGTTTTGTTTGGCTTGGGGATTGCCTTGCAGCCCTGCGCAGTAGAAGCAGAAGGTAAGTGATTCAGATTCTTATGTTGTGGTTTTCTTTACGGGGCGGCTCGGGCTCTTAAGACCACCACCACAGAAGTGTTTGTGAAGTCATCGAAAGTTCTCCACTGTGTTTCTTTTTCTTTTTTTTGGGTGTGGTGGGGGACCCTCCAGCACGAGAGCGTGTGATTGATCTGATCCCAGAAGGGAGGGGGTTCTGGTGTTGGTGGTGTTCTGCCATGTTGTGTGTGTGATGATGAGGGCTCGGCAGTTATCTCCTCTTGTGGGGATGGTAACTAGTTGTTTCCATGGCATTTGAGTTATGAAATTCCAGGAACTTTGGCTGTAGTGTTTGGGCTTGAGCAGCACCCCCAGTTCATCTATATTAGGAATGTCACCTAGTATGATGGTGTTTGGTGATACATTTATCCCTCTAGTGTTTTCTGCAGGCCAAATGTGAGTTTCCTGAGTGTTGAGGGTTTGTGAGCCTGTAACATACAGCTTGCAGAGCAGTCTGTCTAGTACACTGTGGTATGGTCTCCCTGGATGGTCTCCGATGCATCGTGCGTTGGTCTTGGTGTGGAGGTGTGGGAGTGAATATGGATACCCCCCTCTTAGTTGTCGGATTTTGGGGGGGGATGCTTGATGGCCGATAAGATGATAAAACTGGGTGCTCTGAGGTGCTCTCAGGAGGTTTTGTCACAGCACAGACATCGATGTTCTCCATACTGAGAAGGGCCTCAGTGCACCAAGCGCATTTTGAGGCAGAGAGGCAGCATTTCCCTTAGCATTTTCCTTTTTGTGTTCTGGGTGGTTTTTTTTTTTTGTGTCTTGTGGTGGTAGGGTGTAGTCTTTAGGCAAGTGCCTTTGCCATACCTATGTGGGGTGGCAAGAGCCTTTGCAAGCCGTCCGAATCCTTAACAGCGACAGGTGGCTTGTCCAGCATGTCATCCCAGACGTTCAGACACTGGATCCCTTTGAATGACACACCAGTTTAAGCCCAATTGTTAACCAGTGTTTCTCTATATCTGTGTGTGGCATCATGTGAAGTGAAGGTAGGATACTGCGTCAGGTCGGTCCATACCTGCCAAGTTCTGCTAATCAGAGAGCTCCTCCTCTTCTCTTTCAGTCCAAGGAGAAGTCGTCTCACCGCCTTCGAACGGGACGTGACTGAGTCGTGTTGTACCTGCCGCTGAGCTTAGTTGTCGACTGAGTGGTGGCTGCTGTTAGCGCCCGACAGGCGGCACCTGTGACCTTCTGTCTTACCTGGTCGGGCCCGGGGCGTCGTGTGTGTGACTACAGAATCACCAATGACTAAGTGTCCTGGCATTTTGTTTGGCCTTAAGGGCTGTGACTGTTTGACACTCTGACTGTAAGAAGTCTGGGTGTTATTGTGATGTGTTCTGGGTGGTCTTTTTTGGGTCTCTTTTGGTTGGGGAGTGTGTTTTGGTAGATTTTTGATCAGGTTGTCCAGTATGTCTTTGATGTGGTTTATGTGTAGCTTTTTAGTTTGTGGGTGTTACTACCCTCTGTATCTTTGCTATGTGTGACAAAAACTATAGAAGACCTGGTTGTGGTCTGGCTATGGGTATGTCTTGAGAGCTCCCTGCCTCCAGTCCTGCTGTATAGTCTACAGCATGTATTTTGTGTTTTTGTGGGAGGAGGAGTGGGTTGTCTGTGTACATGAGGGTTTTTAACGTGCCTGATATTCCCAGGTTGCCAGCAGCTGAGCAGGAGGGATTCTGGCAACTGATCTGAGCATGCTAGAAGGACTAGCCACTTTAAAAGAAGAACTAGAAGGGACGTGGGTGACGAAAGAAAGGTTTGCCTTTTGGGAAACTATCTATGACAAGAGCACCGGTTGTCTGATGATTGTCTACTACTTTTTGATAACCCCAAACATTCCCAGAGGTAGTTATCTCTAAATGCCATATATACCTGAATAAGATCTTCTCTTAAATATTTATATGATACACTGTACAAGTTCAGGTATTTTAGTCTTTCAGAATAACTGAAATGTTCACATCCATGGATGACCTTGGTATATTTTTGCAGTATTCTTTCTAGTTTACTGCCTTGTAATGGCTGTACTTTGCAAAATAACTTTACTGTAATACTTCACAAGCATAAAAACACTGTATACAGTTCTGAAAACTCAGATATCTTTCCTTATTATGAAAATGCATATGCTTTGCGAAAAATGTGGTCGTTTCCTTTTATTTTATTCATCTTATGCAATTTGGATTTTATTTAAAAAAATTTCCATAGTAATTTGAATATTTTTATCAATATTTTCCATATTCATTTATGCAAAATTATTTAAGAGCATTCTGTATGCCTTGTTTCATTTTATGTGAATAAGGAATACTGCTGAGCAAGATTTGTACCTGAAATTTGTTTCTGACTTGTTTTATGAAGTATACGCAGTTTTAGGTTGGTATATTCCACCAACATCTGGATAAGTGGCTTAAATTGTTTTTGCCAAGCTGTTTTAAATGTTATGCCTCTTTAGTATGCTGGTTCTGACTTCAGGCCCTTTTAGATATGCTGCTTTAGGTATCATGTCCTTTTAGACATGTCGCTTCTGACACCATGTCCCTAAAGACATGCCACTTCTGACACCATGTCCCTAAAGACATGCCACTTCTGACACCATGTCACTCATTCGTCTCTATTACAAATAATAAGAAGGCTGGGGGTTTCGTTCAGATGCTTTAATGCATACAAACATATCAGGATGGATAGCAGCATCTTTAAATACAAATTAACTAGTTAACAAACAGAGCTTACATACATACATGTTCACATCTCAACAACTAACTATACTCCAGTATTTATACTCCAGTGGAAGCCCCTTGGATAGCTTCTTAAATGTATATGCACACATAATGATCTACAAGGATATTAGCAATAACTTCTGGATCAATGTAGGATACTCCAATGGAAATAAGTTTGGTACAGTTAGGGGGAATAATTTCTAAGTTTCCTACTGTAACCAAAGAAGATCTTGTGGTTATTTTAAAGTTGATAGTGACCCTAAGATTATACCTGCTCCTGCAGTCATTGATAGTGTGCTTGAGGGTCTTAATTATTAATTTTAAGTTTCCTGTGTATTGTGAGAATGGGGTCTATTACAAATAGTATAAAGTTTCTTCTTTCTATTAAAAAAACAGACTTGTTTAAATTGGAATTCAACCATATTTCTTATTTATATGGTTATTTGTATGACATGAATAGACTCATTGGTGCATCTCTCCATTAGGAAGTAGAATTCATAATAGTATGCAGTATCATTGGATACTGAGCAATTTGGATAACTGCACCATTTAGAGTTGTCAAGAAAGTCTGGAAATAAAAAGAGATTTTTTTGGCATAACCACAAAACACTCCTAGGTTTTTGTGGTTTCAAAGTATTTTTACAAACAGAATTATTGCTATGTGATTGGATTAGGCTATTTACACTGGGGTAGTACATGATGGAGCAAAGCTGGTAAAGACATGTTCTAGAAGATTATCATCCATCACAGATTGGGGGAATGCTTTGATCAAGGGAATTAGGATTAATAAAACTGAGCAATGGTTGAATGTATTTCTTTGCAAGTTATACAGGTGTGCTATTTTATGGTGGGATACTTTACGTTATGCATGATAAGTGTGTTTGGTTTATGGAGAACTTTTCAATCTGACTTAGATAATCAGCATGGCTGGGGAGGCATCGAGCATAATCTATAGTAGGCAATGATATGGCAGACAGTTTTACTGGAACCAGGTTTCTGTAACTACACAAATATATGTGTATTCATGGTAGAAGGAAGCCTCGAGTTCAGATTTTTTGCTGTTCAAGATTCTACCATTGAACAATGCTACCTTGATAATGCAAAAATCAAATTTAGTCATTTGAGTATGTCATGAGCTGAATTTGCCTAAAGAAGACATTATGGGGAAGCAGAGTCTTTAGACAGTAAACAAAAGCTATAAGATGAGGAGAGGATCCTGCTAACTATATTGTCCCAAGCAGGCACATGCTGAATCTCCTTGGAGTAATGGCCATTGTCTTATCAATTGTGGAAACCAATTGTTTTATTTTAGAACCTAGGCATCATGTTTGATGATGGTAGAGCACTTGGAGACATAACAGGAGAGCTCAGTAGTAAGTTTTTGCATTTATTGCATGATTGAGTACCTAGATCTTTCAATCCCACATGGACAACCTCAAAATTATATTTATATTTAGGATGGTTATGGATATTAAGGCTATTGTAATATCCTTAATCCTAATACCAGATTGACATCTTACTGTAGCTCTCTCCTTGTTCAGTCTGATGAGTACAATGACAAAGTGCCTAACTGTGGAATAACCATTAATAAGGACTGTTTGACTATTTGCAGGTTTTTGGGACCTTAAGGGAGCAGACTTGCAGTTGTCATGATTCATAATTGAGATATGTGTCAAAGCAGGTCTGGATAGAAATACATACAAGTCTCTGGGTGGCTGAAGTTTGTTACATGTGGGCCTGGAAGGCTTAGGTAGAAATATTTTAAACTCCTCAGCATATGCTGGTAGGGTGTTATGCTTCTGTTTACAGACACTAGATGCTATGAAGATACAAGCCAGCAAATTAAGTAACTATTTACATCTCTCACATATGGAATCAGAGAGGTCCAGAAGTAAAGAGTTGTCAATAAACATAAGGCAGTTGCTACTCTGCCTCAAATAGCCTACAGCTTGTGGTATGCCAAGGAAAGAGGAATGAGCAAGCTGTGTTTCCATGTTGATAGCAGCAGTATTGGTTTTATTGGAGGTTTTTCCTGGAAAATTGTGATGATTAGCGTATTTAGCTAGCACTAGTGGTGGTATTACTAGAGCTCCACAGAGCTATGAATCAATGCCTTTCTGCTCCCTCTCTCACATGAATTCTAGGCTGCCTTCTAAGAAGTTGATCAATCTTTAACTCAAAGAACAATCACTGGACACAAATTGGTGGGATGCCACTCCATGTGGACACTGTACATATTGTCCTAGATTATTCAAGACAGACAGTTTCAGTAGCCACAATTCACCCATTGTCTATGACATTTCATTTTTTGCCAACTGTAATACCAGTTGGGTCATCTATTTAGCTAAATGTACATTCATGGCATTTTATGTGGGTCAGAACTCACGACCTTTAAAGTTTAGGATAGGAGAACATCTGAGTGATATTCGAAATAAAAAGCAATCTAGTGCTTTATACAAACACATTTCGAAACATGCTACTGGGATCTTTGGATTTACTGTTATTGACTGCATCAGGTATAGAAGGAATGACAAAGCCACTTTACATGAAATACATGAAATACTCAATAATAAAGAAAAAAGTGGATAGTCAAATGGGGGGGGGGGGTTGATCCCACCAGGACTAAATTAACATTTTTTTAACCTATTTCCATCCAGTCATATAGTTACACACAAGATGGCACTGTATATAAACCTACATGCTCTTTAGCAACTTTATATTTTGTTTATATATCACTGAAGAAGGCATCAGCTGAAACCAGTTTGATTCATGTGAATGGATTTTCTATTTTTACATTAAAAGATTGTGACCCACTGAACATGTGCTGGCTCATTTTTGGTTTGGTCTTTGCCTTTTGGTTTGGAGCTTTGCACTTGCCATCCATGCAGGTTATCTAGTTGTTTGGTTTTATACAAACTATAAGCCAACAGGAGCCAGTCAATCTGTTGAACACATTTAATCTGAATGCCACTGGGTTGAATACAAATCATTGAAAACTTTCAGCAATAACTGAGGTTGCACTTGCTGGATGGCTGCACAGTTGGTGTATTACGTTGGTGGGAAATGGGGGTCTCTCCATATATATGGAGGATAGCATGCCCCTGATTTTTCTTTTTTGATGAAAGTGTTTTTTAGCAATTTGTACTCATTCCCTCCATTACAGCTCTTTTGGGTGGATACCTTTAACTCCCAGTAGGTGTGGCTTCGGCCTTTTAAAAATGAAGTTATCACCTTACAATTCTTACAAATACTTAGTTTCATAGTTTCATAGTACAGTACTAGGCTATCTGCCCTGGGGCATTTGTAAGCCTAGCCATAGTGATGTGGCTTTTGCCACCACATGAAATGGTACAAAAATGTATAGAATAAATCTAGAATACTATGCCTCTGTCTAGTAATGACACAATGAAGGTCCCCTTATATAATAGAATTAGTTTACTGTGCCCCTGTCTAGCAGTGACACAGATGTGACCCCTGGGGTAAACTTAAGATCTCCCATCCACTCATCAAGATTTCTCTTGAAGGGAGTCAGTGAGGGGCTCTGCCTAATATGAACTGGGATCCTGTTCCAAAGCATGGGAAGCCTCTGGGTTATGAATCTATCCCTCCAGCATGTCCTATTCATACTTGTGCCGAGGTTTAAGTCTTTAGCTCTCATGGTCCTGATGGATTTGGATTTTTTGAGGTGGAGCATGTCCATCAGATCCTGATTGGACATGGCCTTGTACGTCAGGCAGAGGTCACCTCTGGCCAGGCGGTATGCTACTGAATAGAGCTGAAGTTTCTTTAGTCTGGCAGAATAAGACATATGTTGGAGACCCTTGATCCTTTTGGTGAGGTACTTTTGTGGTCTCTCCAGATGTTGCAAGTGCCGGGTGAGGTACATACCAAATGGGGCATTGTACTCAATCATGGATCTGATGAGGAGGAATATAGGGGTACAATGACATCCTTGGATCTGGATGTGAATCCCTTCATGATGAGGTGTGCAAGGTAGAATGTTTTTCTAACCACTTTGGCAACGTGGGTGTCAAATGAGAGGTCGCTGTCTACTTGGGTCCCTAGGTCTCTGATTACTTTTTCTGTACTCAGTGGGTTGCTGTCTATGTGATAATTTGTGGGTACTTTGTTTTTCCAAAGGGATGGCTATACATTTTTGGCATTTAGTTTAAGACCGTGACTACGGCCCCAGTTGTCCGTTTCAGTGAGGCCTTTTTGTAGGATGTGTGTGTCTGCTGGTGTATCGACTATGGTGCCTAGTTTGCAGTTATCTGTGAACTTTGTCAGCCACAGCCCTCCCATGTTTGCTTTAACATCTGAGAAATAAATGCCGAACAAGAGGGGTCCCAGGACAGATCCCTGTGGGACACCACTTGTGACTGGCTTGGAGTCTGACATTGCTCCAGCGATTTTAACTTTATGGGTTCTGTCCTTTAGCCAGTTTGCAACCCATCTTATGACATAAGGGTTTACTTTTAAGCTGTTTAGCTTGTCTATGATGCCTGAGTGGGGTATTGTGTCGAAGGCCTTAGCCAAGTCCAGGTATGCTGTATGGATTGCTTTGCCCTCATCAATGGCTCTAGTGACTGTTTCAAAAAAGTCAACCAGGTTTAAAAGGCAGGATCTGCCCTTTACAAAGCCAAACTGGGTGGGGTCAAGTGTCTGTAGGTCCCCTATGTCTCTGTTTATGAGTTCCATAATGATTCTTTCCATAGCTTTGCAGACCAGGCTAGTTAAGCTTATGGGGCGGTAGTTTCAGGGTCTGTACAGGCACCCCTTGTGGAGTGGGACCACTGTTGCTGTACGCCAGTTTTCAGGTAAATATCCCAAAGTAAGGCTAAGGTAAAATAGCATTTTTATGTGTGGGTTTAGCTCCTCTTGGAGTTCACGTAACATGCACCCCGGGATACCGTCAGGTCCCATTGATGCTGTGTTTTTTTGCTTTGTTTAGGGGGTTCTCACTTGGACATCTGAGATGACAGGGAGATTACATTCAGCTGGGATAAGTATTTCTTCTTTTGGGGGTGAAGGAGGTGAGAAATTTGCACTGAACCTGTCAGCCAGAATGTTAGCAATATCTGTGGGTTCAGTGTATTTTTGTTGTTGTGAACCAACTCTGAGCATATCTGAAGGTTTCCATCCAGGTTTCTAACATAGCTGAAGAAGGCTTTGTGGTTATCTTTAGTGTCCTTAGCGATGTTTCTCTCAAAGTTTGCCTTGGATGTTTTTTGAGAGAACGTAGTTTTCTGCTAATGTTGATCAGAGATGTCTTCCCTTCATGGGATTTCGCTCTGACGTGCAGTAGCTTCCTTCTTTTGTTATACAATTTGTTTATGGCTGAGGTCCACCAGACAGGACGCTTACATTTGGTGGAGAGGGACTTGGATTTGTTTGGGATTGCATGATCCATGCATTCTTGGAGATGTCCATAGAAAGCATTTGTGAAGGATTCAGCATTGTGGGATGTGGTATCCACTGGCACAGTGGGCTTAAAGGATACCATCTCAGTCTTAAGAAGAGTGAAGTCTGCTTTTGAGAAGTTTTTCACTGTGGTCTTTTGTGCTGGGGGTGGAGGTGGGATATTCATATCCAGGGTGATTAGTTTGTGGTCAGATCTCACTAGTGAGGGGTATACTTCCGGTGTGGAGCATTTTGTCCCCATGTTTGTGATGATCAGGTCTAGTATATTATCTCCCCTAGTGGGAGAGGTGACTAGTTGTTCAAGTGCATTTGAATTTATGAATTCCAGGAACCTTTGGGCTAGGGTATCAGGGCTAGAATAATGTACCCAATCTATGTTTGGGTAGTTGAAGTCTCCCAGTATGATGGTATTTTGTGATACATTCATATCCTCCAATGTCTTCAGGAAGGCTGAGTGGGGTTCTTGAGATTGGGAGGGTGGTCTGTAACATGCTACCAGTTGTATAGCAGTTTTGCCTATGGTTAGTTGCACCTGTATGGTTTATGATGCTTCATGTGTTGCTACTAACCTGGAGGTGTGGGTGTCCTTTATGAATATGGACACTCCCCCTCCCTTTGTGGTTCGGCCTGGGTTTTTGGGGCGAAAAGCATGATACGAGGTATAGCCTGGTAGCTGGGGTGCTCTCAGGAGCCTTGAACCAGGTTTCAGTTACTGCACAGACGTCGATGTTCTCCATGCTGAGGAGTGCATCAAGTGCCTGCATCTTGAGATTTAGACTTCTGGCATTGAGCAGCATTACCCTTAGTTTTTTTCCATTTTTGTTTTCTAAGGAGGTGGGTTTGTCTTTTGAGCCTTGCCTAAAAAAGGCACTATGGGGTGGCAAGAGCCTTAGCCAATATCCGGAAGCCCAGTGGTGACAGGTGTAAGCCATCCCTTGCGAAGCAGCATGGCTTGTCCAACATATCATCCCAGGCAGACACACATTGGATCCTCTTAGAATGACACCAGTACTTGAGCCAATTGTTAAAGCTGATCATCTTGTCTTTGTATTGTGGTATCATTCTTGGTGAGGGCAAGATGCTGCTCATGGTCAGGGTCATACCAGCCTGGGCTACATAATCGGAGAGCTCCTCTATGTCTCTTTTCATATAGTCCAGGGAGGTACGTCTCAGGTCATTCACACCAGCATGGACAATGACAGAGTCATATTTGTACTTGCTTTGGAGTGACCTGAGTGCATGTGTTATGTGGCGGATCCCAGCTTCCGATAGACAGCTCACAGTCACCTTCTCCTTGTTCAGCCTGGTCAGTGGGACATCAGTGTGTCTGACTATGGAGTCACCTATTACTAGTGTATCAGGCAAGGTGTTTGGCCTTAAGGGCTGCAATTGGTCGACACACTGATTTATTGAAGTATGTGTTGCATGTGTTTTGTTTTGAGGTGGTGGATTTTTGGATGTCTGCTTTGGGAGCCTCTGTTGTTTTGGTAAGTTATTATTATAGCCTCCGAGTATGTCTTTGTGTTTTTATGTGTTTGGTTTGCAGTTGTGGTAGGTCTATGTGGGACTGGGATTGTTGTGTGTGTGGTTGCCATCTCCTCCTGTCTGGTCATGCCAGCCCTGAGTTGAGAGAGTTCAGCCTCCAGTTTGGCTATATAGTTGCATCTCTCACATGTATTTGTGTTTGTTGGGAGGAGGAGAGGGTTGTCTGTGTACATGAGACAATTGTAGCATTGTCTCAAGATGCCCAGATTGACCAGCTAAACGGGAGACGACGCCAGTAATCTACCACTCGACATGCTAGAACAGTATAAGGGAGTGGTATACCTTTAAGGGAAGTGGGTAGTCACAGGGGTGGTAAGTAGATGTAGTGCTTTACTTAGTGAGAGTGCTTACTTAGTAGAGAAGTATTGAGAACAAGTGCTAGGCTTATAATACAGTGAGTAGTCTGGTTATACTAAGAGTAGAGCTTCCTTAAGGGAAAATTTGAAGAGCAGACTTGGCGGAGCCAGAAAAGTTTAACCTTGTTTAACCAGTGCTGCGCTATGCGCCGCACAAGAAAGCCGTGCAAACGCGGATTTTAAACAGTGAACTACAAAAGAGCTAGAAATGGTCCCAAACAATCAATTACTACAGCTTCTTGTGCTGAGGTCACTTCCCCCAAGGACAGGTAGGCTGCTCAAGGCTCCCCACTCCCACTGGTGAGCAAAGAAACTTCCTTCTATCCAAGTAAGGTAATGGACAACACAGGAACTACACCACAGCCCAGAATACAGCAATGCCTGTGAACTGGTCTAAACTAGTTGAGGAAGGTGGGAAAACAAGGATTATTTTTTTTTTGTTTTTTTGGTAGAAACACACAGAAAATGCAGAAACAGTGATAAATTAGTTACACAGGCTAGCACACTTTAGTGGGCAGCCTCCACAGTTAAATTAAACAAACAAATAAGCAAACTTTCGATCAAATTCGACTAAAATGTAACTTTAAGTGCAGATTTTAAAATAATGCAGCAATCAGTTAAAAAACAGTTCAGGCTAGTTCAAGGTAAGCTACAGAAGCTATTTCAAGTGAAAAAAAAGCAAAGATACTTAAATCCAGAAGGTAGTCGCTTTTCTGAGTTTCCTGCTGCTAGGACCACTCTGTAAACCCACGTGGAGCTTGTCTGAGCAGTATTGACAGAGGTCATATATCAGTACAACTGTGTTTGCCATCATGTATGCTTCAAGATAAAAAATTCTGATACCTTGTATGTAACATGTTTTTTGATATTATTAATGCAAATATGAACAAGCAATATTTGACACCTAGAGGCACAGTAGGAGGTAACTGCAGAAATGCTGGGAGACGTCACTCGGCTGTAATGAGGCATTTAGAATTAATACTTTTGGCAGATTGGCATGATTCTAAACCTGAAATCTAAAACTGATTCAGAGTAGCTTTATCTGGCAATTCCTTCTCACTTAGGTACACATTTTAGTTCTAAAAATATATGTACTACAAGGACAATACAATGTTATGCAGTGACCAAGAGCTGTTTAAAGCATTATGACATCTTCTGTGGTAAGGCTTTGCAATATGCAGGTAGTCAGAAACATTACTACTCTATCTGCACAGCTGTGCACAATAATATGTACTTTTATTTTAAGTTGACCACCTGTCACATATTATACAAATTGCACTCATTAGTGTCTTCAATTTAATGGCCAAAGTCTGAGAAATATTGCCATCAATGTCGTATTTCAACAGGATGTGTGTTTAGAAAATGGAGTCACATTGAAGATTTTAAGAAAAATAGCCAGAACTGCAGTACTTTAACAATGTATGAGGGCTAGGGAAAAGGAGTCACAAGGAAGTACCTACATCTTTGATATCAGTATGATGCAACCTGAGTACTAGCCACACAAACATGTACACTTTTGAGCTGGCTGCATGTATAGATACACTGCATATAGGACATACTACAAGCTGTGTTAGGGCATCATGGGAGTGCAACGGGTATCAATAAATGCATGCTGTGCAAAATGCAGCAAAATTGTAGCTATGTTGCTGCAATGGATGTTTTACAAAAGTGTGTGTGTGTGTGTGTGTGTGTGTGTGTGTGTGTGTGTGTGTGTGTGTGTGTGTGTGTGTGTGTGTACATTTTTTATTTGACCACAAAGGGATTAACATAAACTGGATTATAGTTGAAGTGCAGTCTATCCCTATACACAGCACACATTACATGCTTTCCACTATTATGTGCAGACAAATTGAATCAATAGCATAAGTTTAGATTTTCATAGCCAGTTCCAATTTGATACTGTTCTTAGAGGCTTGGCAGTTCTTAAAATGCTGAGAATGTGTTAAAATACTAGTAGAAATTAAACAACCTGAGGCTAAGTTTTAAATGCATAAAACTTATAAATCAGTTTTGTTATGTGTTCTTGAAGCGGAATTGTCACGGGAAAAAATCTTACTGGTATTGTCATTACCCCTTGTGCATCGTTTAACATTTATAAGAACAGGTGTGAAAATATGCTGGGCAATGTTAACACATTTGAAAAATGACTACTTGTTGCAAAACACAAGAAATTCCAGAGGGACTATAATGTTTTAACTAAAAGTAATATTTTCACAAACTAAACTGACTATATTGCACAAACATGATGTGATAAAAACTGCTGTAAATAAGCATTGCATGACCAGTGAAGAGACATGAGGTCACCTGTCAGAAAGCAATTGAGAATACAACCTTCTTCTATTACTACTATCAATCAACGGCTGAACTTACAGAGTACATACCAAATGACTGACGAAACAAGAGATGACAATAATCCTCCAGTGTCCTCACCAGCACAGCTGTAAGTACCAGGAAACATTCTACTTCCTTCACTAACACAAAATGACATGCTGCATTCATCTCATAGGTGAAACAGTACAACATAATCTGTACAGCCATCAATGAACAACTTTTGCCTAGAGGATTTTTACCCCTTCCCCGTGCAATGAAAATCATGTTGCCAGAAAGGGTTAAGGCACTAAAAAGAGGGGAACAAACAGAAGGAGAAAAAGGGCAGAAAATAATAAAGACAGAAAAAGCATGCTGGAATGATAGAGAACATCATCCATTAAATATGAATCATTAAAATGGTTATATTAAAGTCAATATAAATACTAAAGCCATAAAAACCTCTATTTATACTGAACTGATTCAAAGATAACTGACAAAATAAAACTCTAATGCCCTTAAATTTACAGTTTTGCTGCCCTTAATTTTAATATAGTGGCAATGGACACATTTTCTTTAATACTTTTTAGATGTAACTACTGCAACACTATTTTATTAAGTGATAAAATAGGTTTAGATATAGATAATAAACTGTATATTAAATTCAAACATGAAATGTGTATCTAGAAGGGTCGTATGTATTGCAAACTATTCTTTTTGTCCAGCATTTTACATTGGTAAGATTGAGAGAAAATTAAATAGAATAATTTATGAACATAAGTATGACATAAAAAAATAGAATATTAATAATCCTTTATTTAAGCATTCTACCATGCTGGTTTTAAATTTGCTATTTTGGATATAATTGAACTAGACCCCAGGGGTGGTAGGTGGGAGGCTAGATTAGAATATAGGGAATTGTATTGGCAATTGAGATTGAATGCCACTACTACCCCAGGTAATTGGCTTAAGTCCTTTAACTTTTTAACCAATTTCAACTTTTTAAACCATTATTTATTCATAAATATTCATCAGTGGTTTAGTATCGATTATGATTATTGTTAATATGCATTAAATTCACATGCCTTCTTAGACAGGGTGGTTTATTGATGAATGTGTACATCCCTTTAAGAAAAGAAACTTACTTTAATTAACTAATTAAGTAATTATTTCAGATGTAGTGACTGTTTTAATTAATTTTCCAAATATGGCATTAAGTAATTTATTCATTTGATTGTTTATTCTTTTGTTTAATTTTGGTATAAAAGCAATGTGTTGTATAACTAAACTTAGTTCTGATGAAGTCTTGTGCTTTAGATGAAAATGCTGATTTTACATCTGGGGCATTAAACGTACTACATTTTTAATATATTGGAAATTAAAAGGATTTTATTTCAGATACTGTTGCTGCCTCCTTGATCATTCCAGCACTTATTCGGTCTTTATTAGATTTGGGAGGGTGCACGGCTGCAATTTCATTTGGTTTCTTTAGGGTGGAAAATAACCTACACAGGTCTGAAACTTAAGGGCAGATCAAATAGAGACAGGTAACATCATCACATTCTGTTACGAATATATCTCACCATGCTATGACTGAAGCTGAATTATCAGATATAAACAGAAAATTAATTATTGTCCATGCAGCTAGTGAAAACCTAGAAGATATATTGTCAATACCAAGAAAGGAGGGGGGGTATCCATATTCATCAAGGACACCCACACCTCAAGACTGGTGGCAACGCACGATGCATCTGAGACCATCCAGGTGCAATTAACCATAGGCAAGACTGCTCTGCAAATTGTAGCATGTTACAGGTCACCCTCACAAACTCAGGAACCTCACATGGCCTTCCTGAAAACACTAGAGGGGATAAATGTATCACCAAACACCATCATACTAGGTGACTTCAATTACCCTAATATAGACTGGGAACACTACTCAAGCCCAAACACCCTAGCCCAAAAGTTCCTGGAATTCATAAACTCAAATGCCATAGAACAACTAGTCACCATCCCCACAAGAGGAGATAACATACTTGATCTCATCATCACGAACATGGGAGCACAATGTTCAACACCGGAGGTGTACCCCACTGGTGAGATCAGACAAACTAATCTCGCTGGAGGTCCTCATCCCACCCCACCTGAAATATAAAAGACCACAGTAAAGAACTTCTCAAAAGCCGACTTCACACTTCTAAAGACTAGTGTGGTCTCCTTTAAGGCCCCCGAGCCGGAAAACAGTACTCAAGCCGCTGAATCACTTACAAATGCCTTCTACCAGCACCTGCAGGACTGCATGGATAAGGCAATCCCAAGCAAAACAAAGACTCTTGTACCAAAGGCAAGCGTCCAGTCTGGTGGACCCCAGCCATAAACAAACTCTACAACAAAAGGAGGAAGCTACTACAAGATAGAGCAAAATCCTTAAAAGGTAAGACACCCTTGATCACTATAAGTAAAACTAAGAGCTCTCATAAAATCATCCAAAGCAAATTTGAGAGAAAATAGCTAAAGACTCAAAAGACAATCATAAGGCCTTCTTTAGCTATGTTAGAAACCTGGGAGGAAACTCCCAGATATGCTCAGAGCTAGTTCAAAATGATGTGAAGATTACTGATCCTACAGACATTGCCAACATACTGGCTGACAGGTTCAGTGCAAACTTCTCCCCCTCCCCAGGAGATATCTATACCAAACGATTGCAGCCCCCAAACATCTCCAGCCCAAGGAGAACTGCTCTCTCCAAAGCAAAACACAGCATCCATGGGACCTGATGGTGTCCCCGGCTGTGTGCTCCATGAACTCAATGAGGAATTAAACCCACAGCTAGGACAGCTGTTTAATCAAAGTCTTACCTCTGGATACGCACTCCAGGGAGTGACTGCAACTGTGGTACCACTTCACAAAGCGGTGCCTCCACCGACCCTGAAATTACCGCCCATTAGCTTGACAAGCCTTATCTGCAAAGCCATGGAGAGGATCATAATGGACCTCATAAATAAAGACATAGGAATTTGCAGACTTTGGATCCAACCCAGTTTGGCTTTGTCAAAGGCAGATCATGCCTTTAAACTTGGTTGACTTTTTCAAACAGTCACCAAAGCCATTGATGAGGAAAGGCAGTCCATACAGCCTACCTCGATCTGGCTAAGGCCTTCGATACAATACCCCATTCGGTATCATTGAAAAACTCATCAGCTTAAATGTCAACCCATACATCACAAGATGGGTTGCAAACTGGCTGAGTGACAGAACCCACAGGGTCAGAGCTGCTGGCGCCATGTCAGACTCAAAGCCTGTCACAAGTGGTGTCCCACAGGGCTCAGTCCTGGGCCCACTTGTTTGGCATCTACTTTTCCGGGCACAAGCAAACACAGGAGGGTTATGGCTGACAAAGTTTGCAGATGACTGCAAACTGGGCCATAGTAGAAAACACATCTGACACAGATATCCTTCAGAAGGGTCTCACAGAAACGGATAACTGGTGCCAGAGCCACGCCTAAAGTTAAATGCCAAAAATGCATAGTCGAAAAACAAGGTTACCCCTAGCTACCAAATAGGTGGCAATCCACTGAGCACAGAAGAAGTTATCAGGGACCTGGGGACCCAGGTTGATAGTAGTCTGTCATTCGACACCCATGTAGCTAAAGTAGTTAGGAAGACCTTCTACATTGCCCACCTTATCATGAAGGGATTCTCATCTAGATCAAGGAGGTCATAGTCTCCCTTTACTCATCACTCATCAGACCAATGATTGAGTACAATGCCCCATTCGAATGTATCTGACCCGACACTTGCAGCAGCTGGAGAGGCCACAAAAGTTCCTCACCAAAAGGATAAAGGGTCTCAAAAATCTGTCCTATGCTGCCCGACTGAAAGAACTCCAGCTCTATTCAGTCGCCACTGCTTGCTCAGAGGTGACCTTTGCCTAACATACAAGGCCATGTCAAACCCAGATTTGATGAATATGCTTCACCTCAAAAATCTAGATCCATCAGAGCCACAAGGGCGGAGACTTAAACCTTGACACGGCTATTAATAGGGACGCTGGAGGGATAGATTCATCACCCAAAGACTCCCTATGCTGTGGAACAAAATCCCGGTACATGTGAGGCAGAGCACCTCGCTGGCCTTGTTCAAGAGAAATCTTGACCAATGGATGGGAGATCGCAGATATACCCCAGGGATTACCTCAGTGTCACTGCTCGACAGAGGCACAGCAAAATAATGGGTATAGTTCCCCATACTAAAGGGGTGGCGTAAGCCACAAAACGATGGGCTAGGCTTGTAAATGCCCTCGGGCAGATAGCCTAGTATGAACCTATGAACCTATGAACCTATGTACTAGGACTTTCTTCAGAAATTTAGACATGAAACCTTTGTTTCTAATACCTAACATGATGACTGACACTTGCCCACCTACATGCAGCAGTGTATTTATACCCAATAGCCATCCACTGAGAGCCACATTTTATGCCTCGTGTGAGCAACACATTTCTTGAACTTTAAAATCAATCTAGAGATGATAGTTTTTGCAACTTAACTATTCTGGAGAAACAAGCACTGAATAATTAAAATCAAACTTGAATATCATTTTTAAACCATCTAACAAAAGTGGGGCAGTGGGCATTATTGATAGACATGAATATATTCCCTCTATGGACATTCCAGTGAACAATGGGCATACTTTTAAATTAATTGCAACTGTTGATATTGAAGGGGGTCTATTACAGGTGATCATGTGCTAGTAGCTGGTGGTATACCTGTTCACTACTGCATACTCAGACAAACAAGTGCTCTAACTCTTACTAGCCTGATCTCCCACTTCTACATGACCCTCCAACTACACTCCCTAAACCTAAATCCCCTTATTGCTCCTAACCTTAACTCTCTTCCCAAACAATAAACCTAATGCTCCAACCCTTTTCCATAGACCTAAATTCCCTGATTACTTGCTATACTTAAAACTCTATTCCTGCTCCCTAACCCTAAAATCCTACTCTCCCTCCTTAATCTTAACCCATCCACTCTCACTCCTGAATTCATATTCGAGTTTAAGCACAAGCAGCAGCCCACGTGAGCTATGAGGCACTAGTGTCCCTGGCTTTGAGAGGGTGTTTTTTGAGCACTTGGGACTCTGTTGAAAGACTGCTAATGAGAGTTAAACACACTTTATATGAGTCTCTGCTGTCTCATGACCTGTCAACTGCAATCTGTGATTTTCTTGTTTTGCATTCCCCTATTAGTCCATTTATGGAGTGGCCACCTAATATTGACAAATGGTATATCCTACACCTATGGGACCTACAGTATTTGGCAATGGCTAAATTACAAAACCAATAACGTTGTACCTAAAGCATATACTAAGTGATCGCATGCATGACACTGGTGACTTTCTACAAAATGGATATGATTCTTCGCAGCAGAATGTGAGTGAGAGATATGCATTAATCACACTTAATATTGAATCACTTTTCACAGTAATTCCTAATAATTAGATGTTGAGCAAATACATTACTTGAACTTGTCTTAGAAACTAATATTTTTATGTAAGATAGAAGTTATTCCATCATGTTGCAAGTACATATGCTAACCTCTCATTCTGGGGAAAGAAATAACCTGGGTCTACAGCAACAGTAGCTTTTATGTGGAGCACAACTTATTTTGCAAAAGGTTTAGATGGTGTATTTTGTTATAGGGAGGTAAAACTGAGGAACTACTTTAGTTTATTGATTTTATTGAACACAGCACTGATGTTTTATATGCAGTAAGTGTAATGAAATAACACACTTTCTTGATGTTAATGTCTCTATCAAATAAAAGGGGTTTAATACAAATACAGAAAGGATGTTCATGGGAGTGCGTGCTTGTATAGAACTAATATGGATCTTAAATCATTGTTTAAAAGTCATGGGGCAAATGCAATGCACTACCTCACTAGCTACTTCAGATGCAGTTCTCGAATAAGAATTAGGTGCTATGATAAACAGTTTTACTGACAGGAGTTATCCATTACATCTGTTAGCTGGAATTAAAAACAAAATGGTGTGTGAAAGGACTTATGTCGGGAGATCACACCTTGGAGAAAGTGTAACGAAACACTGGAATAAAAACAATGATCAGCATGAAATGATGACTGCAGGGGCACTGTTGGGATAATGCATTTTCTTGATGGGGTTCTGCAACATATCACTGAGGTAAATAATGGAGCATAATATACTTTTTCCATTCACAAAAAATTATAGACATTAAATGCTACTTGCCAATTCTCACTAGTTTAAGCGAGATAATAAAGCTCATTAGTGATAGACTTAATTTCATGTTTAAAAAATTCACTAAGTTAAAACAGCCATTATGCTATAAAATCAGACTCCCAAACTAAGTCACTCAGTGTTAATACCAATGGTACACATCCCTACTATTCAACATTTTACAGATACATCTCTTATAACTGTGATTCCCAACAGTCTGTAACAGGCAGAATGTTTACTTTCAACATATTCAAGTTGCACTGCCAGGAATATGATTTATTTAACAATGTGTGTAAAGAGTTCTGTTTTCTATGTTGGGAAATCAAACTGCATGCTGAGAGGCAGAATTTCTGAACATTATTCTGAAATAAGATATAAAGTCCTAAGAAATGAGTTAGCCATGACTATGGTACATCACATGAATTTGTATTTAGAGTTATTGAGAAAGTAATGGTAAGCCATAGAGGTAGGGATATTACATCAGACTAATTATCAAGAATATTATTGGATCACACTAATTTAGGCTGATAAGCATCTAGGACAGAACTGTGCTGTCAGCATCTACCCAGTTTTGTAACTTAATGAATGTAAAATGACTAATTTGCTGTTTTAATTAATATTAATTATATCGTGTGTCCTGTTAACTAGATTCTACAATCTGATGATGATTAAAATATTCTGTAGCACTTTAACTTGTTTTGTATCATCTGATGATCTGCTGTTATTTTTTATTATGATAGTGTCTGCATTTTGCCATTTTTATGTTTTTTTAATAAATGTTTCTTGACAGTTCCTGAACCAGGTTGTGTTTATGTAGTTGTCAAAAGCATTAGGGTTAGGCTGTAATCTGCCATACAAGATGTGAAATGTGTCAGTAGCCATGACTGTATGGTCCAGGAATCTCACCATCACTTATATGACATGTATGCATATGGTACAGTGCACAGACCATGAAGTATGACTTACTATTGTGAGAAATTGTGATGGGAGCTCCTTGGCAGTATTGACAGAACAGCTCCTTGCTTTCCCACCTGTTATTGGGGGAAGGACCAAGAACGGTAGTGTGTGAGGTAAGTTTATAGTTTTCATTGTATTTAAATACTGTATCTAGTAGTATTAAGTTTGTGCACAATGTGAATCAAGATGAAATTAACTTTCTGAACTTAAAAGTTTATAAATCTGCCAACAGGCTAAAAGTTAGAATTTTGAAAAAGGAATTGCACAGCAATAGTTATTTGTGCTATAACAGCATGCATAAGAAGAATTTAAAAAGAAATATAGTAAAGAATCAATTTCAAAGATTTATAGTAAAGAATCAATTTCAAAGATTAAGTCAATTAACAGAAGATGAAAATTATTTTGAGATAGAAAGTTGTGCCATGAAAGAAAAGTTTGAAAATAGAGGGTTTCCGGAAAGACTAATGAAAGAGGTCAGAGAAGAGATAGGTAAGGTAAGGGAAAGTAACCTATCTACAAGTAAACAGGCAGAAAAAAAGGTAACAGATAAAAATTTTACATTAGCCTATGTTTTACAAAATTCCACAGTTGATAATAGTATAAGGCAAATTATTAAGAAAAACTGGACGTTCCTTTCAAATTTTAATGAGTTACGTAATATCATTGGGGAGACACCAGTATTTGTGACTAAAAGGGGAAAAATATGAAAGAATATTTTTACAGAAATGTTGAAGGAAAAGTAACAGAAGCTGCTAAAGGTATGAAGAAATGTGAGGGATGTAGGTTCTGTCCATTTATTCTGGAAGGTAAAAAAATAAAAGTGGTTGCTAGAAATTATAAAATTAAGCTAAGTCATGGTTACAACTGCAAATCTAAATTTGTTGTATATACAGTGTTATGTGCACTGTGTTCGTTTTTTATATAGGGAGAACCAGCAGAGAATTTAATAGAAGAATATATGAACATCTTGGGTCTGTAGATATTAAAGAAATAAATAACAACCTAGCAAAGCATATCAATAAACACAGTTCAGAAGTTGAAAAAGTTGGTTTTAAATTTTCTGTGGCCGATCAAGTATCGAATTATGCTAGTAGGTTTGATGCTGAGGATTGCTTAAATTGGAAAGAATACTGTTGGCAGGTAAGATTAAATGCATGTAATTTCTGTGGACTAAAGGAAAGGAAGAATTGCAAGGTAGTCTTAAAAAGGAAAGAGTTAATTCATTGATTGACTTTGGTCAGCTGTTTCTGATGTAATCTTTTAAATAAGGTTTTTTAAGTCTTTGACTTGGTCTGATTAAGTTCCTTTTGGAATGAAAGCACTTACCAGGTTTATGTAATAAGGTTTATACTTTCATGGTTTGTTATTGCGTTGTTTTTGTTTTTATATGACCACTGTTTTTATTCATGAGGTTTTTGGTTTAATTAAGTTTATAATTACTTTGCCACATGGGCAACCCCGCCTTTATCTCATAAATGTGCTGCACATATCTATCAGCAGGTCCACAAATACAAATAACACTTGTATTTCTAGTATGACACGTATGCCACTGAGGGCTGGGGAGGGACTCACTGGCATCTGCTTTGCCTGTACATTGTGGTGGAAACAGCTATGTAATATCTGCTAGCAATGTCTGGTGCGCAAAGGCTGACAGTTCAGATTTAAAAAAACATATAGGTGCATCACAGCATCTCAAATGTTTGTCATTCAGTGATTTGCTAGAATATCACAAATTTTATAAGAAACAAACTAAAAATATGAGGCAAAATCAGAAATATTCAGAAAAATCAATGCCAGCTGAAAGTTATGCAATTTGCTGTAAACAAAAAAAATGCACGGCAGCATTTAAATTGCATTATTTACTTTTTATTTATTTATTTATTTATTTATTTTTGTCCTTTGTTTGTTCAGGGAAGACCTAAGGCTTTACTTATACTACCAGAGGAAATTTGGCAAGAGCATCAGGGAACTTCCCCTACTCATGTTAGAAGGGAGAAGAGATTGTGTGTTACACATCCTAACTTCCTGTTCCCATTCCAGACGTGGAGGCAGCCTGGAGAAAAAGAGAGAAAACATGACTGCTGAGAGCCAAAGCATTTTGGAACTGAAGCAGGGGTGGCTTGTGCTATAGGTCTGCAGGACTGCAGCCCTCCCACCTGTAAAATAGGTCCCCCACCTGTGCATAAAATAAAGTCCCCAGTCCCCACACCATCCCGTAGAACATATAAAAATAAAAAAAACATATAAAAATAAAAATCTCGGACTCTGCGCATGCGTGTTTAGTTCCTGGCTGCTGTGTTAAGCAGACCAGAACTCAAAGCACACATGCTCAGGCATTCCTGAGCTCCAGACTGCTCAGGCAGGCAGTCCAGATAGGGAAGGGAGTTAACTCCACCCTTCCAACCCAGAGATCTGTGCAGTGGCAATCGCACAAACTGAAAGGTCACTGGACTGCATCGCCTGCAGGCTGGACCAATTGCAGGAGGCTCCAGCCTTCTCACATCTCATGGGAGACAGAGACCACATGCACAGGTGGGCCAGTATGGAGGACAGGATTGCATTTGTGGATTGGGCCAGTATGGAGGACCAATCGGGGAAAACAGCTGCAGAGTGCATCGCCATATGGAGGACTGATAACAGGATCGCATTTGCAGAGTACATTGCCATTCTGGTGTGTGTAATGCCCCAGTTGCTTCATGGTGGTGGGTAGAGAATAAGGCTTGAACCCTGTACCTTGGGCCCAAGTGTAGAGAATAAGGCTTGAACCCTGTACCGTGGGTCCAAGTGATAAGAGCCTGAATTCCCTACCCACCACCATTTCTAAATCATTTGCAGATTTTTGCCTCATATTTGTTTTGTTCCTCATAAATTCTGTGGTTTCTGTATTTTTGTTACTTAAAACAAGCAGTAGTGCAGTGGTGCAGTGGTAGCAGAGTTGTCTGGCAGCTATGGGTTGTCTGGTTTGATTCTTGGCTGGGGTGCCTTCTGTGTAGAGTCTGCATGTCCTCCCTGTGTTTGTGTGGGTTTGCTCTGGTGTCCTCAGTAGATATTTGTCCCTATTTTTTGGACTGTATTCCCCATTATTGGCTTTGTCCAGGTTTTTTGTGCCAAGGTTGAGAGCTATGGTGATAACTGAACTCACTGAATATGTTTGGGGGCTGTATTCCCCTATCATTGGCTTTGTTCAGGTGTTTTGTGCTAAGATGTTGACAGCTATGGAGAGAACTGAATTCACTAAATGGTAGCCATTTAAGTTTCAATCTTCCTTTCTTTCATAACAATAGATGATTTGGCATATTGGTATGTTGCTCTGGCTGTTTTGCACAGGGACCTGGGTTCGATATTTGGCAGTGAAATGTATGGTGGCATTTTATTCTAGCAACTTTCCAACATTATACAAGCAATGTTTAAAATGTGTCCCTGGTTTTTGGGCTTTTGTCCCCCCCCCCAAATAAATTTTGGCTTTGTCCAGATTTCTTGTGCTGCAAAGTTTAGAGATGCAGCTGAGTGTCGAGTAGATTTTACAAGGAGCTGAGAGCTGCAGGGGAACAAAAGTTTAGTGCTGCTTATGCTGAGTCTGCTGATATTGTAAATAGCACAACAGGTAGTATATTTGCCTTTGATGCAGAAGGCTGTGGGTTCTACTCTCACAGTAGGTAGATCCATTGCTGATACTATACTCTGTTGTAAAGGGGATGGATGCTGCAGTCCTCTTTGGCAAAGATACCTAGTAACTATGAACGTGTTATCAGTTTGCCATCCATTCCCTATTGCAGTATTACTAGCATTATATTTTTTAATGCAACATAAGCAATTTATTCCTCATGGGCAACAGACACTTTATTTGCAGATGAAACAATGTCATATAAAGTTGTTTCCTAGCAGTAACCTCTTCATTAGTTAACAGATTTCTTTAATGTGGAATTATTTAGATGGCTTTTACTTCTTCAGAGATTGTACATATTTGCTGATACTGGTGGACTGTTGAAGTTTGAGTAGACTTTTATGATGGAAATGTTTTGAATTGGGCAGTTCAACTGTACTGTATTGTACAAGGAATATAATTTAATACAGTCAGGAAAGTGTATCAAAGAGCATGTGTATGTTTTGTGTTCAAGGAGCCTATGATTTGAAAACAGCCCAAAATTAATCTTTATCTGCCACTGGCAAAATGTATTTTCTTTGAATGTGGGTTTCAATGCTGTTTCAATGAATGTGAGTTTCAAGGGCAGAGAAGTTTTAATCCTATGTCTATTTTCATTGTGAGACTGCATTGCTTTGTTTAACAGATATCTATTAGGGTTTATGCTGTAAAATATAAAATAAGACTTTCAAATGAAATCCATATCATCGCAGAAGTAAAGCAGTATGCACATTACAGTGTTTATGGCAAATGGGGCGAAATAACCAAGGAATGGGACATTGGAATGGCTGCAGGGGGAACGCTCCATTCTACCATAATTTTTGTGAGGGGGGGACGGGTAGCAAACTCAGACAGCCCCGGCTAAACTATACCTCTCAACTGTCCAGAATTTTGCAGAATTAATAGATTTTTGCTTTTTATTTTTGGTTTGTTCCTCATAAAATTTGTGGTTTTCTGCCAAATCATTTAGGAATGAAGTCACTAAATAATGACAGACATTGAGTTTCATATGTTAAAACCTTCAGAAAAATGCATGCTAAAGCAAAACTTGTTATACTATCAACTGTCTTACGTTTATACAAGAGCAATTTTTAGTACTGTTTGCATGTTCCCCCAATATATTCGGCCTTGTCCAGATTTCCTGCATTAAGAGGTTGAGAGGTACGTGCAAATAATTCGCTTTATAGAATTAGGAATATCCAAACTTCTCAACTGTCTCCAATTTTGGCTCAAAATGTTGCTCTCCCCCTAATAATCCCTCTGCAAAATGGCAATTTTGGAAGAAAATGTGGAGGGTTTACAATTATAAATACCTGTAATAATCAGAGTTATAGATTACTTTTATTTCAGAAATGCATGTAGATGATCTTATTTTATCAGCTGCTCAAGTTAACAGTACTAATTTTAAAAATGTGTCCCTTCTTTGACAGGTTCTTAGCTGTATTGTGTGGCAATTTTATATTTTTGCATAACATTTTGGTCTGTTTTTCATAAAATTGTGGTTTTCTGGAAAATTAGTAGCAAATCATTAAAGACTGAAGTTAGAAAATAATGGCAGGCATTTGAGTTTCAGATTTCATACCTTCAAAAATTTATACTAATGCAAGACCTACTACTATTCTATTATCATTCTACATTTATAAGAGCAATATTTAAACATTGTCTTTATTTTTGGGCCTGTGTCCCACTTCTATGTATGGCTTTGTCCAGATTTCTTGCTCTGAGGTTGAGAGATATGAGTGTCAGAGCCATCACCATCAGCCAGAGACATTTCAAACTGTGACCTACCTGTTGCACCCCACTCCCCATTGTAGTGGCTCTGGATGTGTCCAAGCAAGGCAAGGAGCAGTTATGCAGTGTAAGTGTGCAGAGTATTCCCCCATCCAAGGTAGGCCACAAGTATGACCGTGGCTTTTCATCTGTCCTTGACTTTGCAGAATATTCTGGTTTTCTGTCATATTTTTATACTCTTGATTTATGCTTATTATTCAGAAAAGGCATGCTGTTGCAGTGCCCTGTTGCTCTGTATTAAAGTAGCAATGCTTTATTGACCATCAGGTAAGCTTGTCGGAGATTGTAAGATGTAAGTAAGCTTTAATAAGCATAATGTTAAACAATTACCAACAGTGAAAGCCTTTTCATTGTTGCCATGCAGAGAATATTTACATAATTAGATAACATATAAGCCTTAGGTATTGAAATGCATATGACAGTATTTGAAATAAAGGACAGGATTACAGTATTTTCAGAATCTCATTACATTTGTTGGAGACTTGCAGTTATCTTTGCAGGCTTTACCCGTAAACTAAACAAAATGCCAATCTATCATGTGTGGTCCATAACTTGTGCAGTAATCCTTTAAGCAATTTATCTTGAGCTTGTTTCTTGTTCGCTGTTCATTTTTTACTTTGATCATGTGTTCCCCATGAAACAAGTAGATGGTTGTTGTCAGGCAGCAGGTCTTTTTTGGATAAGAAACATTTTTACAAGTGGGGGTATCACAGAGATTGCTACTTTCAGCATGTTACTTGGTAATTTTATAAAGCTGAATATAAATTATAATTAGAACTGCAGTGCAAGGAGAAGTGGTTTGAGCTGAGTGCTGCTTGTTTTATTTTATACTTGATTTTGACTGGCATTCCAGTAATGTATTTAAAATGCAGTTTATTTTTTCATGCCTCACAACCTTTGCATTTCCATCTAGATATTAAGTAAGTTTTCATGTAGCCAAAGCATTGAAATATTTTTTTTCTTCTACACTTCATTTTGTCTTGATTAGACTCTCATAATGATGGTTTGGCACCCAGGGCAGCATATTTAATTAAAGTTCCAGTTGTTGCGGTTTTGAGCATAGCTCCACCCCTTTCTAGTTGGTCACACCCATTCCCATTGGCCCCACCCATTCAGCTGTCTCCTGCAGCCCCCTTTAATTTGAAGTCACCAGCCACCACTGAACTGAAGTATGTTGAAAATGGAGAAAAAAATAGTAGAATCACTACCACAATTGCTTTCATGTGATGTAAAGGCAGAGAAAACTTTGTTTGCTAATGTAAAGGTGATTAGGAAGAAGATGGAACTAAATGCATTGGTGGAGATGGATTCAGAAGACATTTTTCAGAAAAACCTGTTTGAAGTTGCAGAATTGGCAGAAAAAATTGTTATTTCAACCCTCAAGTCAGGAGGGTTGTGGGATGAGTATCTAGAAGAGACAATTAAGCAGAGTGAGCTGGAATGTGGAGCTGCTGTATCCTAAGGAGTAACATTATGGAAAAAATAGAAGAGGGAGAAAAAGAAAAGGGAAAAGAACCAGAAAAGATTCCAGAAAAAAGTTCTGTGCTCAAATGGTGGAAGAAGGAACTAAGGAGAAGACAGAGATTAAGGAAATAAAGAAAAAATGTTGTTCTGGTGAGCATTAAAAAAGAAAAAAGCCTGAGCATATACGATGCATGGGACAATGTTATTGCACCTTTGGAAGTAAAAGCTGAAGAGGTAATAGCTTTCATTTTAATTAAAAAATCAACTTTTTGGGACTTGTTTTTTGAAACTGGTCAGGTTATGGAAAATGTTTTGGGGGCCTATGGTAAAAAAAAAAGAAAGCAGGCTTTTCATGGTCAGAATATGTGGCACAAGCCTTTTTCAGGCAAACAAAAAAGAATTCTGGTTCAGCTTAGAAATGAAGTAGAAGCAAAAGAACTATGTGAATATTTGTTAATGATACATAAAGAAGCAATGGACACTACTAAAATCTATAATGAAAGAGGATTACGGACTAGGGGTTGGGAATGTGGCATTATTTTGAAAATGGAAAATTACAATGTAATACACATATCTAGTATTATTAAAGCGCATGGCAATAGAGGTTTTGTAAATTACAGAGGACAACAAAGACTTATTTTTTTGGAAAAAGTGATCTTTTAATTAATGAGTGACAAATAAGATGTTATTTATGTGGTCAGATTGGCCGCATTGCAAAGAAATGTGAAGTGAAATGCAAGAATTGTGGTAATGAAGTGCATTCATAGTTAGAATGTGAGAAAGAAATACAAGAAAATGAAGATGAAGATGATATTATGCAAGAAAAATATTTAGAAAATGTACAAGAGCACACAACACAAGAAAAACAAAAATTGTATTTAAATTTAAGGGAAAGATGAAAAGAAGGAAAATGAAAAAGAAAGAGACAAAGGAAACAAGTAGAGAAGAGTTAGAGTAGCGGATAATAAAAGGGAAGAATATTCAATGGGAAAGAGGGCTAGAGAAAGAAAAAGAAAATTTAAATATATAATGATTAAAGAAAATAAGAAAGGTAACAAAGGTGAGATATAACAAATTATTTTAATAACTGCTTTATAAAGCTGAAAATATTATCTTTGAACATGAACAGTATGAAGAATGTTAAAAGAATTAATATTTTACAATGGTGTGCTGCAGTACATGCTCAAGTAATAGTGTTAGAAGATATTAGAATATTAACAGAAGAAGAAAGGGTGCAAACAGAAAAAACTTTGGAATAGTACTGTTATTTGGAACATTGGCAAAGAAAAATGCTTAGGTATATGTATATCATGCCAAGAAAATATAAAAATATTAGATATTACAATAGTAAAACTGGGCCGAATAACAGTAGTGGAAAATGAGAAAAAATATGTATATAGGTTAATAGCTTTATATACATACGTAACAAAAAAAAAGAAAGAGAAACAGTGTTTAAAAGTATTCTTAATTAGGTCTGTGTTAACATAGATATAATAATGACAGGGGATTTTTATTGTAATTTGAGAAATAAAAAGAATAGTTGAGATGTTAAAATGATTACATAAATTATGAAAAGTGGAAAATTAAAACAATGAGAACATAAACACTGGACTTATAAAAGAAATGAAATTAAGGCAGACCCCCGGATTCTGCAAGCCCTGCACGTCATGCAGGACTAGTGCAGTAGCTCCAGCAGGCAATATTAAAATGCAAATGACATGAATTTGTGATCCAGGAAGCTGGAAACTGGCCGTGCAGGACTAGTGTAATCTTTAGAAATGTACACTCCCCCAGTAACGGAGTAGATTTCTGCCAATTACAAAACAGAGCCATGACAGCTCCAAATAAAGGGTGGATATCATGTAGAAAGCATGCCAGGGGTCAATTATAAGGCCATTGGCATGGAAAACATTTGAAAAAATAAAAAAATCAACTTTTATTTTTTTAGCCGATCTCAGTTATTTAAGCATAGGGCAGAGGCGTGCAAATGGGATCGGGCAGAAAATAAGAAAAAAAACATAAAATAAGCATTCTAACCAAAATGACTATTTTGCCATTATACTCAATGGCAGGCAGAAGACAACATGGCCAGTGAATAGTGGTTGCTAAGGGGGGAGGCTCAGTGTGGGGCATGTAACTATGCATCAGCAGGCAATCTGATGCAAATGAGGGGAATGATACTGAATCCAAGATTTCCCCTGCATGCTAGTCAGCACCCAACAGTGTAAGAGCAGGAATAGCTTGGTGCAAGCCTAGGAGTTAGCTGACATCATAGGGGTGTGTGTCAGGCTTACTGTAAGCGGATTGGAGCCCTGTGGCTCAGGATTGCTCTTAGCTTAGCAGAGCTAAGCAAGGGGGTGTGTCTGAGGTTGCCTAGCACTCTTTACATTGCCGAAGCGGGTGCACACGCCGTGCACCAGGTTTTAATGGAAAGAAAAAAGTAAACCAGGAAATAGCAGCTCTGTGCACATTTGAGCACTGTGTTTGTGTGGTGCACCCCCGGGCTTAAACAGGAAGGCAATGGGAAGGGAAAACAGCAGTAGGAAGGTAATCTAGGAGAACTAACATAGCTGTCAGGTGAAATGTATCAGAATCAGCCAATTACACAGGCAGCAGCCCAGCCCAGACCAGAACACTACTATAAACTATGCAAACACCTTTCCCTCTGTTTTTTTCCCATACTCTACACCACTGGTATATACAAGTGGGGAACTTTTAACAAACAAAAACAAAACAATGATAGGAGCTGCAGCAGCTATCAGATATCAACATGTGGAAGAGGCTGAGGGTGGTGAGGATGAGAATGCTGTCAACCAATCCACAGTGAGGAGATGGAGAAGGGTGTACAGACCCAGGGTAACCTACCAGGGGCTACATGAGCTGGAGATAGTGGAGTACTATAGGGTGGACAGGGACCTCCTACAGCAAATTGTTGAACTGTGCTGGCCACACCTGACACACAGAAGTAACAGAGGGGAACCCATCCCAGTGGATACCAAGGTATGTGTAAGCCTAGGAATACTAGCCACAGGTACCTCCCAAAGCCCAACTGGGGATATCATGGGGATCTCACAGGCATCAGCATCCAAGGTATTCCACTAGTTCCTGGATGCCATGTCAATACATGTCTGTGAGCACGTATATTTCTTCATCACCTGTGAGGTGTTGGCCAGTGATATGCATAGCAGAATACCCTGAGGTGGTGGGTGCTATAGACTGCACACATATATGCATCAAAGTACCACCCTGTGTGTGGGGTTGGGTCTACATCAACCGCAAGGGCTTCCCCTCCATCAACTGCCAGGTCATGTGCGATGCCCAGGGCGTTATAATGAATGTGTGTGCTGGCTGCCCTGGAAGCTATCATGATTCCCACATCTGGCATCTGATGCAGCTGTACCAGAGATTTGCCAGTGGGGACATCCCTTACAGTTACCTAGTGGGGGATGCTGGTTACGCACTGGAGCTGTGGCTGATGACACCCATCAGAAATGCACACACAACCGAACAAGAACTCCATAATGAGGCACACGCACAGACCAGAATTATAATAGAGCATTTGTTTGGGATGCTGAAGTCATGGCTCCAGTGCCTGGACACATCCGGTGTAGCCTTACGGTACACACCAGCCACATGCACCCAAATTGTTATAGTATGTGCCATGCTACACAATATGATCTGCAGAAACAGCTGCAGCAGGAACAGCATGGGGCAGGGCCACACAGTCCCCTCACCAATGCCAAGGCCTGCACAAGTACTGAATGACTCGGAGGAGGAACAACCTGAGCCTGCCCCAGTAGGCAGATGGAGGCATGCCCAGTATGCCCTTGCCTTGGCAAAGAGGCAACGCATAGCACATACACTGACACAGTAGGGACCCAGGGAATGACACCTCTCTCTCTGACTCAAACATATAGTAAAAGGGATGCCAAACATGACACTACCTGTGCTCAACCATGTATAGGGAGTGTACTATGTGCATCTGACATAGGCAGCCCCCAGCTCCATCCTCCATACTGGCACACCCACAAGGGAAGTCACTCTCCTTACCAATTGTCAATTGGAGTAGTATGTGTTGTTACTTGCATCTATGGTATGGATGTGAGCATGCAAGGGAATTGGGTGGCTGAATGGTATGCTAGCAGATAGTAGACACCTATAGTGGCACCATGAGATCTGTAACAAATACTGGAGTCACCATAGTAGCCAGTACTACACATGATGACAAACCCCACTGCAGGAAATGTGCTGGGGCACATGTGTGTCCATGTGACTCACACGTGCCAGTCAGGGAGGTTCACATACCCAACAACAGTCTCAGCCAGCAGGACAGGTGTAGACAAAAACAAACAAAGGCTGTGCTAAGGCCTCTGAATGATGGCTATGGTTAACCTCCCCCCCAACCAGGCCTACACAGACAGACTACATCAGGTCAGGCAGTGGGATGTTAGTTCTGAAGGGTAGGAAGTCAGAAACTAATACGCAGGTCAATCAAACCTAAGACCTGTAGTACACTGATATGCCTCCAGTCAGCATGATAGATTAGAATACAGAATGAAATGGAGTACCTGACATACCAGTACAGACATAACAAATGTGTGCAAGTGTCAGGTGTGCCCCCCCAATTCTGTGTAGAAATTTAGAAATACTCAGGTGTGCCCCCCCCCAATTCTGTGTAGAAATGTAGAAACAGTCAGGTGTGCCCCCGCATCTTATGTAAAAATGTAGTAACATTCAGGTGTGCTCCCCCCAATCCTGTGTAGAAATGTAGAAACAGTCAGGTGTGCCCCCCCAATCCTATGTAGACATGTAGTAACAGTCAGTTGTGCCCCCCAATCCTATGTAGACATGTAGAAACAGTCAGGTGCGCCCTCTCCCCAATCCAGCATAGAAATGTAGTAACAATCAGGTGTGTCCCCCACTTCTATGTAGAAATGTAGAAATAGGCATGTGTGCCCCCTCCCCCAATCCTATGTAGACATGTAGTAACAGTCAGGTGTGCCCCCCAATCCCGTGTAGACATGTAGTAACAGTCAGGTGTAACCCACACAACACTACTTAGACATGTAGTAGCAGTCAGATGTGCCCCCCAATCCTATGTAGAAATGTAGTACTGGTCTGGTGTGCCCCCCAAACCGATGTACACATGTTGTAACAGTCAGGTGTGCCCCCCCAATCCTATGTAGAAATGTAGTAACAGTCACGTATGCCCCCAATCCTGTGTAGCAATGTAGAAACAGTCAGGTGTGCCCCACAATATCCTATGTAGACATGTAGTAACAGTCTGGTGTGCCCCCCAATCCTATGTAGAAATGTAGTAACATGTATGTGTAGGTATAATACCAGTGGAGCACAGATGCCCAGAGGTGGCCAAGGTAGCAGGATAGATTGTAGCATTTGCACAATATGCAGGTATGTGTGTGTTAGGTTGGTGCATGTTTCATATTGTGTGAGAGTGGTCAGTATATATGCTTGTTGAGGTATGACCTGGTGGCCATTGCCCACTATTGATGATGACAGGGCCAAGTCCTCACAACTGCAGTGCCAAAGACAATTCCCATCAGTATAACACATGCTAGCAGTAAGCCATTGTAAATGTATGGTGGTAATATGTGTCACCATCTGAAAGACTGACATGGCATGGCTGTTGGGCTAGATATACAAGCAGTACACAGGGATAAGTACCCCAGACACACAGTATATAATGTGTAACTGTGAAATGGACACACCCTTGGAATTGTACATACAGATATGCATCACATTATCTGGGCCTGTAGTAGGGGATACCGGTGTCGTCTGCCCGAACACTTGCAGATCACAAAGATGATAGGACTGATGTATTGGGAAACAGTTGATGTACCTGCACATGCCAGCATAACTGGACTGCCCCATGCATATCTATGCGTCAGATGCAAGTAGTGTCCATAGCACACATGAACCCAGTTCACCCAAGCACCACCCACAGGTACCTCTCTGTTGTATCCCTGCTGTGGGGGAATGGGTACAATATGACCCCACCTGCATATGGCAATAGCGGAAGAAGGTGTCCCATGCAGGTGTGTCCCTAGCCATAGGTAGCACCCTGCCAGCATCCACACCACCTGAGCAAGACTTTATAGAAAGTATTGGCATGAACACCTAGCACACCTACCCTGTCACCCCTGGTGAATATACTGTATGGTGGTTTGAAACTGTAGGACTGATAGAATGCAATGGCCTGCCACAGCTGGCCCGCATCAACACCAAATGGCCTACAGGCCTCTGCCAAAGGCCTGTGTCTCACACATACTGCCAATGCATGTTATGTCATGGACACCCAAATATCAACATAACACACTCCACATAAGCCATATGCAAGGCCATGTGGACAAACCACAGTAACATGTCCACCATGTCCCACTGCATGAACTGTGGACCAACACCAAAACACAGCTGTGATGAGGTGATAACCTTAAGGAAAGTATCAGAGAATGTATGCATAACGTACGGAAGAGGATAGAATAATGGGGGGGGCATGGGCAGCATGGAATGTGCAAGGTCTGACACACAGCTGTGTGCACACACTATCCCTGTCTGCAAATACATAAATGGGTGGCTACATACCTGCCCGTACACCACAATAGGGGTAATGTCCTGACTCATAGCCCCTGCCTCTGGGTAACCTGTGCTAATCTGTAGAGCTGTGAGGTATTGCCACAGCAAAATAAGGCCATACTGTCATGTCAATGGATGTACAATTATGGGATTCTCTGCCATCACTGTACCAAGGTGCTGAACCGGATACACAGACCCAGCAACAAATGTCTGCAGCTGTCCCTCCAGAATGGCATAACTTATCATGAATATGTAGGTGTCTGGCCACAATACTGGACACAGATGCAGTCACCCTTATCCCCCAGGACATCACTGTGAGCAAGGATGTCCACCTGACAGTACATAAGGACATAAAACATCACAGTGTATAACAGTACACATATCTGAATATATCTTCTAACATCAGTACCATGTAGCAGAAGCAGCACAGGCACAATTACCTACAGTACACACTATCCCCTGCACAGTTTGCCCCCATATTGCCAGATGATCCACAGATACCCTGCAGAAACAGTTTGCTACCTGTAGGTGCACAACACAAAGGTCTGCACTGGAGTACAAACTACCTGGAATGGATCCACACATTCAATACAGAAGGGCATACTGGGCATGCTCACACACTTAGAGAAATGAAGACAATGTCAGACAACAACATACTGAAAGGTCATACTGGGCATGCACACACACTTAAACAAATGAAGCCCATGTCTGCAAACAACAGTGGACCATACATATCTGACAGTTGCAGATGTTAGTGTATACACTACTCAGTATGCACCAGTCATGCTTTGCACACACAGTGGATAGGAATACAGACATATATCCAAGGACAACACACTATAATAAGTCAAATGTAGACATACATAGATATGTAGAAGAGAGTGACTGTGACAATGAGCCATCCATCATGAGGCCTGTCCCACCCAGCACACAGCTAAATGGCTACAACCACATGATGTGTAAATGTCACTCACTGTAGACATTAGCCACTGGTATCTGTCAGCATTACAGACTATGTGGTGCAAGTGCTAACTGTGCAACATGACTGTACAAGGCAGTAGTCATCTACCAGCTGTATACATGTACCTGCGGAATCTAACCCTTCATGTGCCCACATGTGGAGTGTCAAACGCTAGATGAATGGATTATGGCCCATGCACACACACTGCCCTCCCCATAGCCCTACGATGACAAGTCTGCTGAGGTTATCCACTTTGAAATATACCTTTGGGAATGGAGTAGCCCAGTAATCTCTGTGGCGGGTCTTAAAACTGCATAATGCTGTAGTGTGATAAACTAGTTAGGTAGGAGTTTAAATCCCAGACATGGTAACTGTGTGTGTGTGTGTGTGTGTGTGTATGTGTGTGTGTGTGTGTGTGTGTGTGTGTGTGTGTGTGTGTGTGTGTGTGTGTGTGTGTGTGTGTGTGTGTGTGTCTGTGTATGTGTGTGTGTGTGTGTGTGTGTGTGTGTGTGTGTGTGTGTGTGTGTGTGTGTGTGTGTCTCTGTCTGTGTAGGGAGTAATGCATTTTAGGCTAGTCATGCTCACTACAATTCAACTGCCTTACTTTGGCAGGGCTGCTGATGTCATTCACTGTGAAATACACCTTTGGGAAAGGTGTAGTCCAGTAATCTCTGTGGTGCATCCTATAACTGCGTACTGCTGTAGTGTGATAAACTAGTTAGGTATGAGTTCTAATCCCAGACATGGCAACTGTGTGTGTGTGTGTGTGTGTGTGTGTGTCTCTCTCTGTCTGTGTAGAGAGCAATACTTTTTAGACTAGTAACACTCATTACAATTCAACTGCCCTACTTTGGCAAGGCTGCTGATGTCATTCACTGTGAAATACACCTTTCAGAACAGTTTAGCACATTAATTTCCATGGCATGTCCAATAACTGTGTACTGCTGTAGTGTGATAAACTAGTTAGGTTGGAGTTCTATTCCCACACATGGCAAATGTGTGTGTCTCTGTGTAGGGAGCAATGATTTTTTAGGCTAGTCACACTCACTACAATTCAAATGCCCTACTTTGGCAAAGCTGCTGATGTCATTCACTGTGAAATACACCTTTGGGAAAGATGTAGCCTAGCAATCTCCATTGCGGATCCTATAACTATGTACTGCTGTAGTGTGATAAACTAGTTAGGTAGTAGTTCTAATCCCAGACATGGCAACTGTGTTTGTGTGTCTGTGTAGGGAGTAATGCTTTTTAGGCTAATTACACTCATTACAATTCAAATGCCTTATTTTGGGAAGGCTTCTGATGTCATTCACTGTGAAATACACCTTTGGGAAAGATGTAGCCTAGTAATCTCTATGGTGCGTCCTATAACTGCATACTGCTGTAGTGTGATATACTAGTTCAGTAGGAGTTCTAATCCCAGACATGGCTACTGTGTGTGTTTGTGTGTCTCTGTCTGTGTAGGGAGCGATGCTTTTTAGGCTAGACACACTCACTACAATTCAAGTGCCCTTCTTTGACAAGCCTGCTGATGTCATTCACTGTGAAATGCACCTTTGGGGAAAAGTACTCCGGTAATCTCCATGGCGCATCTGATACTACATAGTGCTGTAGCATAATAAACTAGTTAGGTAGGAGTTCTAATCCCAGATGTGGCAGGTATGTGTGTCTGTGTTTGTCATTTGTATCCTGTGTGGAGGTGGCAGGGAGTGTGTAACAAATGGAGTCACTGTGGAGCGGGTTTTGCAAATTTCTTATATAGTGGCCCTAGTATATGTCACAATGTCCACCTTACAGGGATAACAGATGTAAAATAGCCAAGAGGCTGGAGTCCAAATCCATACCTCTACATATGACATCAAGGCCTGGTGAACAAAGTTAGAAAACTTTGTATTACCCAGAGAACACTCTCAACCCATGTCTCATACACAAACACACTTGCCTAGGCAACAACCGCTATGTTGGTAGCACCCTGCATATTGCCCACAGATAGTGACCACTGTGTGATTGCAGTAGACACCCTGTCCATCAGTCCAATAGGCATGTGCATGCAGGCAGTGCACCTTCACTATGTTCCCCACTGGACACCTGCAACACCTGTGGTGCCATCAAATGTGACCCACAAAGGACATACCATGCCTTAAACACATGCCTTGTATGGGCAGATGCCACTGACACCAGGGAATACCTGTATTGTGCTATCAGTGTAGGTGAAGGGTCAACCTGCTGTCCATTACCAGTTCTTTTCACATGAGGCCAGGACTGGCACATCTAATGATAACAATCTGTATACACAACATGGGCCAGACACCCCAGGTACAGTTCCACATGTCACTGTACATGCATGTGGGACATGTGCACATCCCAGACACTGTCCATGTCATGGACTAAAGAACACATACATGGCAAGCAATGCACAGCAATGGCCGCACACAATAGTTACCCAAGAGACTGGATGGTGAATACAATACCCACCTGTGTGGGCCAATCCAGATACTATATCCCTGAGCTACAGTGAAGACAATTGTCATGTGGCCTGATGCCAAGTTATACCCATCATCTAACCTTGTATAGCCATCTGGCACAGTCGACCACTACACATCCATGAAGGAATGCACCCATGCATGTCAGTACTGGCACCCTGTGTCTGTGTGTGTAGTGCATGATGCTTATGACCACATTCACACTCACTACAACCCCCATTGGCATACTGAAGCATGCTGTTTGATGTCAGGCACCTCCACATACCCTTTGCCCAGATAACCTCTGGATAACCCCTGTGGTGCATGTGATACTTGCACAGTACTGTATTGTGACAAACTAACTAGTGAGGAGTTGTATTCCTGACACTGCCAAGTGTGCCAATGTGTGTGGGACCCTGAGAGAGTGTGGCTATGTTGACGCTGACACCTGTTCATGTGGACAGACACATGTACTACACCTACCGTATAGCTACCATATAACTGGTGCAGATGTCACTCACCATCACATATACGTTTGGAGAGTTCCTCAACATGTAACCTATGTGGCACATCCAATAACTGCATAGACATGTGATAGCAATATATAGTCAGTCAGAGGTTTGATACCCTGTACTGGTAGGTGTGTGACACAAGCATGCTTATGTTTTACTCTCCCACCCCGCCCTGACTTATCTTTGCCTCTGTCTGCCTCTCTCACTCCCTCTCTGGTGGATGTGGAGACTTACACCTGCTATGCTTAGACAGCAGCAGCATGTGTTTTGCAAGTGAGGCTCATAATCAGCTAATGGCCGCTACACGAATTGCAGCCCTCCTCTAGCTGATTGCATGTAGAACAGCTGTGGTAACATTTCCATAGCCAATTGCATGGAAACACACTTCAATATCTAAGAACATCATGCTGTTGTTGGGCCTTTTCATTCACTGTGAGCAGGACCTAGATATGTTGTTTGGCAAACAGCATCACAGATGGATTGGGGATTTACCTCTAACAACATACACTGTGGAAACAGGCCAACACACAGGAGGGGGTTGTGCCTGACACGACTACAGAATGTAAGTGTTGCTATTCTGCATTTGGAGTAATGTTGGTTTAACAGGGTGTGTGTGGATATGGCTGTTCTACATTTTAATACCTGTCATGACAGTGCTATGTTATTGAGGAAACCTACATCTATAGGGACATCTGCAGACTGGGCAGTGTGTGGTGCCTTTTGTTTCTTGTGTTACCCACAGAGCACCTATCTGTGAACTGCAAAAGCATAGTGTGAGGAATGCAGACAGTACATGGTGACAGACATGAGAGTTACTGACCTCATATCCCTCATAGGAGGACATATGCTACAACAAACCCTTTTACAACAATGTATGAGGTTATCACAGCAACATGTCAATATTGGCCCTGTGTTTGTGCCTCCAGCCACAACTCTGTCAACCTGTGTACATATGTCATGCAGTAAGTGGTGCATATGTCCTGTACACCATAATTTATTGACATCATATCTGATAACAAGCCAGTGGGATATCAGATTGCGACACATGTCATGTATAGTAGGGTTCTATTTAAGGACTTAACCTGGGCATACTGTGGTTGTCTGAACAGTACTGTGGTCTGTGTACTTATGGTGATTGTCGACAGTGTGTGTATTGTGAATATGTACCTTAGTCTGCGTACAGACTGTGGTAGATGTCATTGTTCTTGGTCCTGTTCTATCTGATGTTACATGCTACTTCACTGTATGTTACCCTATCAGCTTACATGTTTGTAGAGCCAAACACACACATGTCCCATACCACTGACAGACATCGGACCACACTGTGCAGTGGCCCAGTATATGTAGGGTTAGTGTGTGAGTGGCACATATGAGGAAGGTGTTGATAGTCCATATGCTGTAATATTACGCTGTCTACCATATCTGGCTGTGGCTTTCACATTGGTTGTGGTTATGCACTTTCACACAGGCGTCTGTTACTCTGTGCTGTGACATGACTGTAGACCCTGCTATATATGCAGGTACATGCATATTCCCCCATAAGAAATGTAGGCCAGTGTTGTGGCAGTCTGCCTGTCACCTGCACAGTGCTTTGTTACATGCCTAGCAGCTTAGTGTCCTTACCCAATGTGATGTTATGTCCAGATACTTACCAGATGTACTGCTGCCAGTCCACCATAATAGTAATGTATGTCAGACAAAGCAGTGGGATGTTGTACAGATGTATGTCACTAACTAGTGGGCAGTATGTGGCAATGGCACCTCTGTACCAGTGGTTATTATGTGGCAGGACAGACAGGGGTGTGTGAATGCATAACCTATGGGGCAAATATATACCAGTATTTATGTGTTATATTCATCTACATGGCTAACATCCACATTGTCAGGCTTGATCTACATGTCTTGCATTAAAGGTTCTATGTATACCTCTGGAATGACCAGAGTGTGTCAGACTGTCCATATTTATTGGCCATATCTCTGCTGAAGTCCACAGGATCTTTACTGTGCTATCAGTGGTACTGTACTATGATGTCCTTAGGATGTCTGTCAATGGAGCACATGTTAAAAGCAGATGTGACCTCCCACACACAATATGTCTGTGAAAACAACCACTATCACAATAGCAATAGTCTACATATATACCTGCACTACATATCTGACATCCCCTTGCACTACAAGGTTGGGACTATTGGGGCAGGGCTCCACTCCATGTTCAGGACATATGGTGGGCATATATATATATATATATATATATATATATATATATATATATATATATGTATATATATATATAATTATCCATATATCTATATAGATATATACACATATACATATCAACATACATAGATGGATATGTATATGTACATATATATATATATATATATATATATATATATATATATATATATACATATAAACACTCAAATATGTACATATACACAGCAATACATGTCTACACATATACAGATAGAGATACATATGCACATATACTTATGGATATCTACATATATATTGACAGTAATAGGTATATCAGAATAGATATGTATGCACATATAGTTATAGATATCTACATATATATCTGCATAAATAGGTATATATGTACACATAGGATGTGCATATAACTATATATGCATATATCTATATGTGCATATATCTATCTATCTATCTATATGTATGTATATATATATATATATATATATATATATATATATATATATATATATATATATACACATACGAATAAATGTACACATGCCCATTTATATGTTGCACTATACAGATGTGTATACAGACATATGCATGAATATACATGTGTATGTACATGTAGACATATATCAACCTATTATATGTATATATCCATATTCCTGTCATGTGTAAACCTCATGGTTGTGTATACTCTCCCAGATGTATCCCACCGTATGTATCTGCTATGTGTACATTATGTTAAAACAACATATGTGATACAACAGTCATATTAATAACAAGTACTACACAATTGTGGTAGCAAAGGCAATTGTTCAATGCTAATCAATATGTGTATTTACAGATATATTGGAAAACAACAGCTGTCATGGTGTAGTTGTTAAGTGTTGTGACTTTAGTGTACAGGGTCTGGGGTTCAAGACCTGCAAGGGCTGTTCATTTTGTTGCTGGGCAGAACAAGGGCTGTTGGATACAGAGTGGTTAAGGCAGTTTTGAGCAGCTTTAAGCATGTTTGTGTGATTATGCATGAAGCTAAATGTTACTAAGCTATGGGTAAACGTACGGGTGCTTACATAGTGTAGACTTCGCTTACCAGTGCACAAATCAGCTTAGCTGTTATATTGGAGCAATGTTGATACCTGCTAACCATGGCTTAGCCCTGGAAACCAGTTCACACCACCCAGTCTGATAACATAGCAGGGTAATGACATCTGTAATAAGTGTATGTAATGCCATGTGCAATACATGCGCCTATGTGCTATCATTACTGTAGCAAGGAGTGTGAGTGTCATGTCTGGGACACAGATGTATGTGAGGCCTGTAAGGAACTGTTATCCATGTGACTTTGTTACATACAGGGGTAGTAGCCCAGGGTACGTACTGTCACACTGGCATGTAGTGTATGATGGCAGTACTACTGTTGACAGTGCCTACTCATTCAAGAGGAGAGTGTCAAATGTAGTACTGACAACAGGCACACCTGCAGGCATAGCTGGACCCTGAGGCCTCCTTGTTGTATCCCTGGTGTGTGAGCAGTGTCACAGTATATAACCCCTACTGGGTAGTGATCCAACATGTGGAATGTAACTGTAGACTACCGCCTGTACAGCACATGATAGCGTGGGCTCCTGACATGTAGTTATGGGATACATATTGTTGTCAATCATCTATCTGTCAACACATTCATCCTATGGCATAGCTACTTGCCAAGCAGATGACTGTCAGTCCCTGTACAGATGTGCAGATGGCAGGTATCCCACTGGGATGTGTACAGGCATCCTAAGCTTGATTAACACTGACATGTCTGCCCAGCTGTGTAAGAACTGTCACATATTGGAGATAACACCCTGTATGCACCACATGCCATGGGTACCTCCACTACACTACCACAGTCAACTGAACATGCTTGGGTACAGGTCTCCATCACAGACACTAACCATGTGTTGTAATGCATGTTGCAGGCATGTCAACTTGATCACCTCAGTGGTCTTGTGCAGGAGGCACCTGGCGGAATGGCTGATGCATGTCACTTCCACCCTGAGGGTCACCACAGTAGTGTTTGTCGATAGCTTGCCTGCTGCCACATGGCAGGTGGCAGGATACCACTGTACACACAACCCCTACACAACCCATCTCTCCTTGGACAATAGCTAGGTACACAGCTATAACCACTTGAAGAGATGCACCCCAGTACTGACACATGTGTACATGTGCATGACTGAGTATAGCAGTGTCTGTGTGTTAGCACACCTGTATGTGGGAATTCCATGAGGGCCTTCACAACCACCACAACACCCATTTCCGTAGCCAGTTGTGGCTGCTGCTGTATGGGACATCACAAGTACCCTGTTAAGCTCGTCTCCATACTGGCTACATGAGCCTTGCAGTACCATCACAACAGCATTGTACAAATGGGTTGATAGGCATGGGATACCCATTGTTTTCTGGCAAGTGTGTGTATGTGTGCATGTCTGGTTATCTGTAGAGTACAGCATTCCTAGGCCACATTCTCATATTACAATACCCATTGCCACATGGTAGTAAAGATAGTGTTGTTGCTGCCCATCCGTGAGGCATGACAATGCAACACACTGCTATGCATGTGGCATGTGCATTAAATGCATATCCCTGTAGTACCACTGTTGGGATCTACAATGGGTTGTATCGCAGTCATGGCCAATGAGTGATGGTGGGTTTATCAGAGTGTCATCATAGGTTTCAGGGAGTACAATATCCACTGGGGGATGTGGGTGCTGTGTACACTCTCATTACACACGGTACACCTGGTATACGTCCCATGTACCACGTTGTGATTACCACTGTCACCATTAACCATACAGGTAACTGATACCACATTCCAGGCCAGTTATGCATGTGCTGTGTGCAACCTACCTGTAACACATTGGACACATGGTCATGTTAGTTAGCAGCGATAGGCCCTGGTCTCTAGGATGTGTGTCTGCCTGTTATGTGTCTGTTAAAGTGTATATGAAGGTATGTCACGCTATGTATTGTCCATATACACCCATTACATCCCCCATTAGCATACTGTACATGTCTGGGGATGTTCTGCATGTGACATGTAACCTGGGACACACCTCACCCTAAATGCTGTGGGGTGTGTGCAATGGAAGCCACACACTTCAGTATCACTACATACCTAGGTAGGGGTCTAGTCCCAGTGTTGCCAAGTAACAGTGTGCGTGTATGTGGATGGGTCTACATCAGGTTGCAGATTATACATGCCCCAGCGGTCACCTGTCCATGTGGCACAGGCAATAACTGTTATACTAACCTGTGACATGTGTTCAACTGTACCCCAGATATGTCAAAGCCATGGTGTCCTGACAGTGCCATACCCCATTGTGGAATATGACTGCAGACCATCCTCCTGCTGACACATGTACACCTACAACACAAAAGGATAACATTATAGAGACCACACTCAACCAGTGTTACTAACAGCTATAATGCATCATTGCTGGATGGCTACCCTACCTGACATATATGCATTGCACTTTACTCCTTACAAGATGTTACACTGCAGTACTGTGGTACACTGTAGTGCAGTCACCATGTGCATCAGAACTATATTAGCCTGTCCCTGCATTGATGGTATGGATGACAGGGATGTGGCACAGGTATCATCATATGCACAGGGTGTGTTGTTGGTTTGCCAGAGGCCGAGGGTGGGCCATACATTTGACACCATGTGTGTGGGTGAGGGGTGTACTGAGGTGAACTGGCATGGTGATGTGGTGTGTGTAGGTATGGGGTTACCCTAGGTGTGTCTTTATAGTGTGTGGGTATGCATGCACACAGTTTTGTCATGTGGCTGCCCTACACAGGTGTTTATGGACAGCTGCAGACCATACCCGGCAGGGTGTGCAGTTCACTACCTCCAGCCACGGACGTGGACTGTGCCTGCCAGAGGTTCCATGGACACATCCAGGTACAGGCCTCAATGTGCTACTCTCACCTGGTGATGACAAATGTCTGCTGGTACCAGGTCCCTCCTGGGTCTGGCCAGGAGCACGTGTTCATGGCCTGCTTTGGTGTGGTGTGGACAGCGCCCCTCATAGAGCCGGGGCTGGTACTGCCACTTCTGGAGCCCCTTGGTGTCCTAGCATGTCCACATTGACTGCCAACTGTTGGTGCTGCTGGCCTACATCCATGCAGCCATCACCACACCCACACGACACATTTAAGCACGGACATACCACGGTCAATGAGGGCCATCATCTCACCAGGCCATCTATCCATGAACTCGGAATAAGCACAGAGGGCACCAGACAGTTCACAGAAGTTGTTGCTGGCAGATGTGAGAGCAGTCCTCTGCAGCCTCAGGTCCTGTCTGGTGTAACATTCCATACATGCCTGCACTGCCATGACAGCCTGAAACATGTGCCTGCTGGTACCAGCTATGTCACCTCTTCCAGGGGCATGATGTCCAGCAGCCCTACCATGAGCACCCTGGGACATCTGCCGATGTGATGCCCTGCCGGACATCCAGCTATGTCTGCTGCGAACAGACACAGTAGGCATGGTTACCACACTTTCCTGTGCTCTGCCACCACACGCCAGCTGTCCCTTCGCTATGGCCACTGGTGATGGTGTATGTTTAGGCACTGTAACTGTGTGCAGGGTTGGGGTGGCTAAAAGAGGGCTGTCAAATGATGGCACTGTTTTGGCCCCTGACAACCCCACCTGTGCCTCAACAGTACTATCATCATCTTTGGTGTCTGTATGGATGCCAACATCAGATTGCATGCAGGAGGGACCTTGACCCACCTTGCCACCTGTGGGAGGAAAATAAATGCACTTTAAAACCTGTACAGCATTGCCTCACAGTATACACACACACACACACACACACACACACACACACACACACACACACACACACACACACACCACCGCAATACCTACCTTTCCATGACTTTACAGACAGTCCCATGTATATTTCCATGTATTCCCCCATCCTGCATCACACTTGGTAACATACACACATTGATAGCACTCATTAACATATCAGTCCTCTAAATGCCTAGACAAGTGATCACAACACAAGACCTTTTATTATATTACCTGCCTGATCTGTGTGTAGTGGTTTTAGATGGCCTCACTGCTGTCATTCAGTGTTCACCCTGTATATGTCCAGACATCATGAGCATGACCCCTATATGTGTGGGCTACTATGCTGACTCTATAATATCACGCACTGGTGTGTCATGTGTATGTATTGCTCAGTACATGCCAGATATGCTGTTCACTCAGCCTATCATGTGACACCTGCATTGTATGGATACATTCCCTGGTGTTAACTAGTACTTCCCCAATGCATGTGTAGTGCTGCATACGTGGGTTGTAGGTCACCTCTCTGCTGAATGCAATATTAAGGGTATACCTGGTGTCTACCTTCCCTTTCAATGCCTGTTCCATGCTACAGACCTTATTATACTATCAGCTGTCCTGTGATTACATACATGACAATATTCCTGGTGTGTAATTTGGCAGTCCATCTCCATGTACTGCACAATCCCAAAGGGAGGTACTGCTGTATGAACACCCCACAATCACACATGTGCATACATGTGCATACATGGCCACCCACACAAACACATACACATGCACATACACAGCCTACATGCATCCACCTTCCTCCACTTCATCAGAGTGACCCTGCAGACAAACTAACTACCCACCAGGATATACACATACACATACAGGTGAGGTTGCACCATGATAGTACACACAGTCCTCCTATTACCCATCTGTCAACATGCATAACATATGGTACACAACAACATGCAGTGCAGCGATAGCCAATCCATGCTAGCAACAGTATACATGTGTGTGATGCATGTGCTGTGTCACAAGGTGATGCCCCTTCCCATGGATACCACTGCACCCATATACACAGTATTGCTGTGCACCTGTTTTGCACCCTGACATGTAGTGGGCACCACACCACACAGGTGTAGAACCCATTGCTGAATGTGTACTACTGTGTCGGTTATGTCAGCTTTAATGCTCACAGCCCCTATGTTTTTCAGCAACACATACCTGGGATTATATGTGGACAGATGTCATTTGTGAATGCTTGATGTCTGATTTACAGCTCTCAACATCAGTGGACCATATATGACCAATCCAATACTCTTACACTGACAACCATCAGAGCATACCATAGCTATGGGGGTGTACATACCCTTATTGATATGATGCACCCATCCATGATCTGCCATGGCACCACATCACTGCATATCTTAATAGTATATGAGCCCGATATGTGACATATGTCCTGTACTTTCACATGCAGTGTCTACAGAATGTGTTAGGTGTGCGGATGCTGTCCGCAATGCATACACTACATGTGGGCATATGTGTGCACACCCTTATCAAGACAGTGTGTCGCACCTCTTGTTATGTGTACTACAGCAGTCACTACTCCTGGCAAGGGTATACTAGCATGGGCCATCTGCATTTACCAATGTACATTCAGTCTGCAATACACACGTCCCCCTAATCTGCATGATTGCAAGGTCTACTCATGTGCACATCCCTTAGTGTTCACACACTACCGTCACTATTGCTGTGGGGGTAGGGTTACATCTGCCACAGTTCCTGAACCTGACTATGTGCAGATACAGCTATTCTTAGCATCCTTTAAGATCCCTGCTACAGTGCACTGGTGTGTCATGCTGACACCCCCCTCCTTCAGCCCTTTTGCAGATGCATGACAAGTAAGACCTACACATGTGTGTCACTTTGCAGTGTCCCATACACTGAACACCACATGTTACAGCCTAGTCCCAGCTGATAATGTGGACCACAGTAATACCTTATGACATAGTGTAACTCTGCAGCAGTTGCCATTGTACTACAAATATATACACTGGTGTTGCTCTGTATATGGGTGTTGTTCCAAACATGTCCCTACTGTAGGCCATGTCTCCCATCATTATGTTACTTCCTGTGGACACATTCCACAATGACAGGATGTTAGTTATCATGCAGGTGTCTGACATACCCTTCCAATACCCCATCATGGTCACTCCTGTGATGCCGTGCATTTAACAGCAACAATATGTGCACATGTATAGCATGCGTTCTGGGTAGGTGTGTTAGATGTGTGCATGGAATATACCATTGGCATTACATGCCCTTTGTATTGGCAAGCATCTACATAAACCATACCCCCAGCTACAGGCTGCTGCCTTGGTGGTATCCCGGAGGGACCTACATAAGAGGGTGAGTGATGCAAAGTCAGTAGCCACACCTGTGGCATTGCTACAGGGTGGGTGCAGCATTACAATATATCAACAGTACATGTCCACAATACTACCACATATGCACATCTGTTTATCACTACTATGGAGCAACAAAATATATCTATGACATGTCAGATATGCATGATCTACCTGTACCGATGTGGATGTATACACAGCAGTCATCTACTGATGTGCCCTGTGGCCTTATCTGCATGCTCTTCGGCCAGTGTGTGGGTGGCACCCACCTCCACAAAGGTTTCCACCGGTTGCTGGCTTTGCAGATGGCCAGATGCCACAAGGCTGGCTAGGAGCTCCTCCACATGTGTCAGGGGGATGTATCGCATGCCCCCCCGTGGCATGGTGATCCCCCTGAACTGCAGCAGCATGCCGATGGGCATTGCAAAGCAGGTCAGAACAAAGATGCTGGACCACCTCATAACTGTGGTTGTGCAGTCCAACATCATTGACCCTGTGGACTAGGTCATTCCACAGGGTGGTCCGCTCCTGCTAATCATGGGCGGCCCAGCCATACAAGAATGTATAGTTGTGTATGAGGTCATTCAGCAGGATTTCATTTTCAGCTGCTGTGTAGGCTGGCAGCCTTCCATGGGACATTGTGCCTGAAAGACATAAAGATGGACACAGGTGTGAGCAAGTCATGCAGCAAGGTTACCACAGTTCTTAATACACATCAATGTTACCCCTCCACCATATCAGTGACAACATACTGTACACACAACTCAATAGGTATGACTACAGCATACCTACCAGTGGGGCAGATATTGTACTGTACCACGCTTTGTACAATGTGTTTGTAGCCATGTTCCCTGTGTGGACATTATCATTGCTGGCCTGTTACAGACTATTCACCTGCATGCCATTGTCAAGGCCACAATGGGTCCATATATGCCTGTGTTATGCTTGCTATGTGTTTGCTGCACATCTGACATTCTGTGTTATTGGGGTTATCTATGCATGCTGTTGGACTTTTTCCGGGATTGTGTAGACTATTGCTACCAACATATGTTCTATAACAGTGACACAATATCATGTATATGTACTACTGGCTAGCAGAAACACCTCTCCAAACTCATATGACCATGTTACCAGGCCACATCACATGTGTGACCCACCCTGGGGCCTCCTCATGTACTGTTCCAGCAATACCGTCAGGTGGAACCAATCCAGGAGATGTTGCCACCCCTGGGGGTACACACAGACATGTTTCTGTCCCCTGAGGTCAAGTCCAGGGTCTGTTCCATACCGGACTCCACAGACACATGTGGGAATTGCTACATCACCTTGAGGCACCCAGTGCACATTCACAGAGCCCACAGGTTTCTCCTGCTCAGCCTGCAGGCCAGGCACCTTCAGGACATGGCCTGCCGTTGTGAGTAGCAGAGTGTGGGAGGCTTGTTCCCATTGTGTCCATATTTAAGCCCATGAGGCATCCACATCACAGACCACACACACCATCCAGGGTGTTTATCCACCATGTGTCATATACCACCCTTGTAAGATGTCCTCTATATCTACCAACCCTGACCACCTCCGCAACTATACCTGCCATACTTCCCCATATTCCCATTCCATATTTCACAGAAAAGAGCAATGTGGTCCCAACAAGGGGTTCACATGTGACATACCCATCCATGTTGCACACACTGACAGCTGTAGATATCTGTGTGTTTTGCTATGTGTGCTGTTTCATCACACATAGCATGCAGCACTGTGGTAGTAATATAGAGCACATATATTTACATACATATATGTCTGCATGTGTGTTTGTATATATGTAGACTTGTGTAGATAGGTATATATTGGGTCTATATTAGAACATCAAAGTTTCAAAACTTTGAATGTTCTAATATCGACCCCAATTCAGCGAAAGCTGAAAATAGTGAAGCAACAGAAAACCAAATTTTTTCCTAGGAAAAGAATTTGGTTGTCCATTTCTGTTGCTTCAGTATTTTCAGCACTGTGGTGGAAAGTTACAGGTCAGGTTCAGGTAAGTGTGCAATTGAGTCCGGGTTAGGTTAGCTAGGGTTAGGGTGTGGGTTAGGTATGTGTGCGATTGTGTGGACATGAGGGTTAGGGTGGGTTAGGTGAGTTAGGGTTAGGGCGCCGGTCAGGTAAGTGTGCGATTGTGTGGATGTGAGGGTTATGGCAGGGTAGGTGATTTAGGGTTAGGGTGCGGGTGAG
>NC_056732.1:184507341-184654841 GCF_019279795.1 Protopterus annectens | reverse complement strand
GGTGTTGGGAAATCAGAAGCCCATGAACCCCCTAACGGAAACAGTGGGACTAAGGTCCACATCCATGGGCAGTCACCACTGCGCCTTCACAGCCCCGAAGGTGGCTGTGCTGGGGGCTGAGTCAGAGAGCCAGGCTGACCCTCTAGTTGTGACATGTGGCCCTCGAGCTGGTGTAGAAGATCTCCAAACTGTTGCTTGAGCTCTTTATGCACCATGACCCGGACCTGGCCATGGATGACAGCTTCCTGTCCATGCCTGCTCCCAAAGGGGGCGAGCCCCATCCCCTGAGGTGGTTCCACCCGAAGGTGGTGCAGAACTGATGGATGAGGAGGTCCCGGGTTGGGCCCCAGATGTGCTGGTGCCCGGTGCCACGGCCAGCTGAGGTGGGACAGATGAGTCCGCTGGGACCCGCATTCCCATATGTTCTATGGTGTTTATGGTGTATCAACATATGTGGGTTAGTAATAGTCAACACATTCCAGGGTTAGGTATAACAGCATGCATAGATATTCCTATTAACCCAGACACCAAATACGGAACAGTTGCATTGCAAAGAGAACACATGCATATATAGGACCACAGTGGTAATAACAACAGCATACAGGTACACTGACGGCACCATGCCACCAAAGTTGGAGTATTTCAACATAGCACATGCATAGAAACAGATTTGAATAATCAACCACTAGGACATATGTCCCAGTATAACACTGGAGTCATCACATATCAGATGAGGTGGGTATTTGGTGTATTGTTGGAAATATGGTGGGGGGAGACAAAGATGTCAATTAACAACTAGTATAGTCCTGTAGTTCACATTACTTTCCTAGTTAGTGCTGTTATCTGTACCTTTCAAGTATTACTTCCTCTTCTTCTTCTTCTTCTTTCGGCTGCTCCCATTAGGGGTCATCACAGCGGATCAACTGTTCCCATTTCTTCCTGTCCTCTGCATCTTGCTCTGTCACACCAACCACCTACATGTCCTCTCTCACCACATCCATAAACCTTATCTTAGGCCTTCTTCTTTTCCTGTTACCCGGCAGCTACATCCTTAGCATCTTTTTCCCAATATACTCTGCATCTGTCCTCAGCACATGTCCAAACCAATGTAATTTTGCCTCTCTGGCTTTGTCTCCAAACCTTCTAACCTGGGCTGACCATCTAATATACTTATTCCTAATCCTGTCCATCCTCGTCACACCCAGTGCAAATCTTAACATCTTCAACTCTGCCACGTCAAGCTCTGACTCTTGCCTTTTTGTCAGTGCCACTATCTCCAACCCATATAACATAGCTGGTCTCACTACCCTCTTGTAGACCTTCCCTTTCACTCTTACTGGTACTCGTCTGTAACAAATCACTGTTGACACTCTTCTCCACCCACTCTATCCTGCCTGTACGCTCTTCTTCACCTCTCTTCCACACTCACCATTACTCTGAACTATTGATCCCAAGCATTTAAACTCATCCACCTTCGCCACCTCTACTCCTTGCATTCTCACCATTCCTCTATCCTCCCTCTCATTCATATATTCTGTCTTAGTCCGGCTGACCTTCATTCTTCTCCTCTCCAGAGCATATCTCCACCTCTCCAGGGTCTCCTTCACCTGTTCCCTACTCTCACTACAGATCACAATGTCATCGGCAAACATCATAGTCCACAGGGACTCCAGTCTGATCTCGTCTGTCAACCTGTCCATCACCATTGCAAATAAGAAAGGGCTCAGAGCTGATCCTTGATGTAATCCCACCTCCACCTTAAACGTATCCGTCACTCCATCGCAGACCTCACTGCTGTCACACTACCCTTGTACATATCCTGTACCACTCTTACATACTTCTCTGACACTTCCAACTTCCTCATACAATACCACAACTCCTCTCTAGGCACCCTCTTATATGCTTTCTCTAAATCCAAAAAGACACAATGCATCTCCTTCTGACCTTCTCACTAGTTCTCCATCAACACTCTCAGAGCAAACACTGCATCTGTAGTGCTCTTTTCTGGCATGAAACCATACTGCTGATCACTAATCATCACCTCCCTTCTTAACCTAGCTTCCACTTACTCTTTCCCATAACTCCATGCTGTGACTGATCAATTTAATCCCTCTGTAGTTACTACAGCCCTGCACATCACCCTTATTCTTAAAAATTGGTACCAAAACACTTTTTCTCCATTCCTCAGGCATCCTCTCACTTTCCAAGATTTCATTTAACAATCTAGTTAAAAGCTCCACTGCCATTTCACCTAAACACCTCCATGCTTCCACAGGTATGTCATCTGGACAAGCAGCCTTTCCATTCTTCATCCTCTTCATAGCTATCCTTACTTCCTCCTTGCTAATCCACTGCACTTCATGATTCACTGTCCGTACATCATCCAACCTTCTCTCCCTCTCATTCTCTTCATTCATCAGCCCCTCAGAGTGCTCTTTCCATCTGCTCAACACACTCTCCTCACTTGTGAGTATGTTTCCCTCATTATCCTTTATCACCCTTATCTGCTGCACATCTTTACTGCCTCGGTCCCTCTGTCTAGCCAATCGGTACAGGTGCTTTTCTCCCTCCTTAGTGTCCAACCCTTCATACAACTTTTCATATGCCTTATCCTTAGCCTTTGCCACCTCTCTCTTTGCCATGCTCCTCATCTCCTTATACTCTTGTTTACTTTCTTCATCTCTCTGACAATCCCACTTATTCTTCGCCAACCTCTTTCTCTGTATACTCTCCTGTACTTCTTCATTCCACCACCAGGTCTCCTTGTCCTCCTTCCTCTTTCCAGGTGTCACACCAAGCACCTTTCTATCCATCTCTCTTACTAGCTCTGCTGTACTACCCTATTGCCTTAGTTTGGACAGTGATATGATTGTCATCATCTTTATACATGAACCGGTTTTACCTGCAGTATACACCTTTTACCTGGTATACCTGTGGAGGAATTGTTTGTTAACACTAACTGTTTCTGCACATACTCCCAAATTCCAGGTTGATGTTATGCACATGCCTGTCAATCTCTTTTTGCACAGACTCTGGCCATGTCTTGACCACATGCAGGTGAACCAGAACATATGTAGACTATTACCCTCTTCAACCTTTAGTGACTTACTACATTCTTATACAGGATTTCCTACACAGTTATATTATGTAGCACAGTGTGTGTGACAGTGATCAGTGATACCTTATTATTCAGAGCAACTGCAACACTCACAATTCCATACAATACCAGAGTAAACAGTACCAGTACAGGCTATCAAGCTTTTATTTCTCGGCACAGTGTTCATGTCTGACGTACCTGTGGGAGCAATGTTTGTTAGGACTACCTGAATGTTGCCACACAAAGTACCAGATGTTACATTAGTATTATGCACATACATCTCACTCTGGTCACATCTTGACAACATGGGGATGTAAATGGGACATACATGGCTTATTACTCTCCTAAGATTTTGGGGAGTTGCTAGTGTGACAGGTTTGTTCTCATAGATGTGTGACAATCAGTTGTATTTCCTGTTTGCTGCCTAAACATCTGGGATCATCACACTGATTTCCCAGGGGAACAGGGTGACAGGCAGCAGATATGGGCCCATATACTGGACATTCTGGACTTATCTGTACAGTTGTGGGGTATGATTCTGTATACAGCCTACTTACACTCCCAGGATTCAGACCATGGCTGTGTCTGCTAAAACTAAAACACTGTCCATCACAGTTGTGTGTGCTATATAGATATTGTTGTATATCTCCTATCTGCTTTCTCTCTTATAATTCTCCTGTGGTTTTACATTCTGACCTTGTATTACAACACTCTTATACAGGATTTCCTAGACAGTTATATTATGTAGCACAGTGTGGGTGACAGTGATGAGTAATACCTTATTATACAGAGCAACTGCGCCAGTCACAATGCCATACAATACCAAAGTAAACAGTACCAGTACAGGGTATCATTCTTTTATTTCTGGGCAGTATTCATATCTGACAGACCTGTGGGAGCAATGTTTGTTTGCACTACCTGAATGTTGCCACACAAAGAGCAGATTCCACATTACTATTATGCACGTACATCTCACTCTGTTACTGTACACACTTTGGTCACAGCTAGACAACATGAGGGTGTAAATGGGACATACGTAGCTTATTACTCTCATACGATTTTGGGGAGTTGTTAGTGTGCCAGCTTTGTTCTCATAGATGTGTGACAATCAGTTGTATTTCCTGTTTGCTGCCTTTATGTCTCGGATCATCCCTCTGATTACCCAGGGGGACAGAGTGACAGACAGCAGATATGGGCCAATTTACTGGACATTCTAGACATATCTGTACAGTTGTGGGGTATGATTCTGTATGCCTACTGCTACCACCTCCAGGATTCGAACCTTGGCTGTGTGTGCTAAAAATACAGCAGTTTACCTCTCAGTTGCGTGCGTTATTCAGATTGTGTTGTCTGTCTTTTCACTGTTTTCTATCTGTGTGTCTCTCAGTTGCACTTAGTGACCTCTGGGGATTACACCAGTCATATACAGACATTCCTACACATTCTATTTATGTTGCACAGTATGGGTAACAGTGCTTAATACAGCAGTACTATTAAGTGATTGGAAATCTACATTATCATATGATACCAGAGTATACACATGCAGTCCAGCAGTTAGACCTTTATTGTCAGGCTATTATGCTTTTATTTACATACAAACTATATGAGACTTTTCTTGCCATATTCTCCGGTGTATGCAGTATTTGCCTTAAACAATACAGGTTTTATACTGGCAATTAATTTACTAACACTTTTAGATTTATTTCATATGACAGTACATGCAAGAGTATTACTGACCTGCCTCATGTCGCAACCTCTCCAGGCGACATCCATGGGCCTCCTGGTTCACGGCCCACTCACTTGCCGCTGTGAAGAACATAAGAGGAATATTTAGCCATACCTTTCCATGATATACATGAGCTGGCAATTGTTAAACAGGTAGTGGAGTGATACTTACACACAGCTGGGACCTCCCCTGTCATCCAAGCCTCTTGGATCCACTGATTCAAGAGATCCCCCTTTCACCTCTTCAGGTCGGCATAATGATGTCTGACCTGCTCACCAGTTCAGGGTATACCAGTGGCACTGGTGACGTCACGGGCGAGACGGTCCCAGACTTCCACCTTATGTTGGGAACCCTGGTACTGGCCCTGCAGCAGTCTCTGCTCATGGTCTTTGACAAGGAGTCCTGCCATGACTCTGGACTCCTGGATGCCCCAGTGCTGCACCCAGAAGCACACTCCCTCTCCCCTTTCTGCCATGGAACATGCAAGGGGAAGCTACAACCAGTTATGAGATGTATTCCCACCTGTTGGATTTAAGTAGGGCCAAATTCCCACATTTCGCTGTGATTGGCCAGTTTTGAAAAGGCTAAGCTACGGGCAAACCTGCTTACCTAAAGTTGGCATTGTTTAAAGGGGTATACGAATGGGAACATTGAGTTAGTTAGCCTACACATTGATCACACCTCCTAAGCTGGCCTGTGCAATGCTTAGCATTGCTTAAAATTGATTTGCACTATATTTGCATTTTGGCATTGATTTATTATTCATTGCATCTTATATATATGTCTGGTATCCATGATTCATGTGTACGTACACTGTATGGCGTCCTAGTGTTTAGTAGGGGACTTCAACACTCTATTACATTTACACCTCACATCTGGGCTTACTTCAGTACTCCAGTTCACATATTTATGTTATGTAGTAGGTTATAGAACATATGACAGTATACTGATTCCTTTCACATGTTCAGTTTGATTTTACTATAGTGAGGGTTTGTTTGGTGATACCTCAATCTTATGTACTACTGTGATGATTTGGTGATTAACTTAACTACTGTGACTATAGTGTGTAGGGTCCTGGGTTCAAGACCTGCAAGGGTGTTCATTTTGTTGCTGGGCAGAACAGTGGCTGTTGGATACTGAGTGATTAAGGCACTTTTAAGCACTTGTAAGTGGGTTTGCGCAGGTTTGTGTGAGGGTAAGCTATGCTAACCTCTGGTTAAATATGCTTACAGAGAGTTAGCTTCCATATTGCTTAACCTGTGTGTGCATTGCTTACCCCCATGCAAATGGGCTTAAACCCGCTTACTAGTGTTTACATATGCTTACTCCCGCTTACTACTGCTTAATAGTGCTTACACTTGCTTACTAGTGCTTACTCCTGCTTATCACTGCACTGATTTACACAGTAATGTCTAATGGTTTTTGGGAAGGTGGGGAATTTGGAAACTGTATGGAGTTATCATTCATTACACATTTTACCTTCCATTTGTATCCATGATTCCTGTGTACATATACTGTATGGCCACATGTGATTATCCGTGGACTTTGCAACATTATGACACTGATACCTCACATCTACATTTAATGCAGTACTCCAGTTCACAAATATATGTTATTTAGTAGATTATGCATCTAAAATATTGGTCATAATGTGATTTGACATGGAAAATTGAATGTGCTGCAGTGAGACTCGAATCGGGACTGCCTGCACGTAAGGCAAATGTTCTGCCCACTACACTATTGCTATACTGCTTCAGTTGCATATATCTTCCTTTTTATCCTCTTCAGCCATTTAAGCTGCATTAATCATAGCTATGTGATGGGCAAACCCATGCACCTATGGTTAGATTTAATTGGTTTCATAAAAAAAAAAATTTTATATTTATATTGTTTGTATTTACTATTGCTGTTGTACACATGGGTGGATGTTGCTGGTGGTATGCAGACACCTATGAGTGATCTTGCTCATTCTTTTGGGCTTTCTGCTGCTGTTCATTGTGGGGATGTGTATATTCCGAGAGCTCTGCTCTCAGACATGCCCCCTGCACTCTTACATGCTTCGTGTAAAATTAAGAGCTCAGGCAGTGCCCCTTCATTAATATGCACAGCGTGCTGCCGTCCTGCTCCTAAACAGCTCTTCCATGCAGGACTAAGCTAGTCCTGCACAGAAGATTAGTAAATCAGGGGAGAAATTAATTATTTTGTGATATCAGAAGATCTAAAAATTACACAGAAAGGAATCAAATATACTGGGGTTTCTAATCATGTGGCAATTTGAATAAGAATTCATAAAAATGAGGAGTATATTGAAATAGGAAAAGACAAAAAAGGAGTAAATAAAACAGAGTTAGAATCAGATTAAAGAAAAGAAATTATAAAATTATGACAACAACATATTGGTATAAGAGATTTTTATGAAAATTGGATTATTTGGTGGATTTGATTTTAAATGAAATACAAAAAAGCATTTTTTAGAATGCATAGAAAAGAAAAGAAAGGAAAAAAAAGAAAAAATGGAATATAAAATATTAAGTCAAAAATTTAATAGAGAAGAAAGAAAACATTGTTTTATAAAAAAGAATTATATAGAATAAATCAAGATAAGCTCTCTCAACTCAGTACTGGCATAACCAGTCAGGAGGAGAAGGAAACCACACTCACTACAATTCCAGTCTCACACAGACCTACCACGACAGCAAACCAAACACATAAACACACAAAAACATACTCGGAGGCTCTAAATAAAAATCTGCCTAAGCAGCAGAGACCTCCAAAGCAAACACCCAAGCAACCGCTACCCCAAAACAAAACACGTGCAACACATAGCTCACAAAGCCAGTGTGCCGAACAGTCACAGCCCTTAAGGCTAAACAACACACCTGATACACTTGTAATAGGTGACTCTATCGTCAGGCACACTGACGTCCCGCGCACCAGGCTGAACAAGGAGAAGGTCACGGTGAGCTGCCTGTCGGGTGCTAGGATCCGCCACATAACACAAGCACTCAGGTCATTCCAAGGCAAGTACAAATATGACTCAGTCATTGTCCATGCTGGTGTGAATGACCTGAGACGTACCTCCCTGGACTACATGAAAAGAGACATAGAGGAGCTCTCTGAGCATGTAGCCCAAGCCGGTATGACCCTGATCTTGAGTAGCATCTTACCCTCACCAAGAATGATGCCACAATATGAAAACAAGATGATCAATTTCAACAATTGGCTTAAGTATTGGTGTCATTCAAAGGGGATCCAATGCCTGTCAGCCTGGGATGACATGCTTGACAAGCCACGATGCTTTGCTAGGGATGGCTTGCACCTGTCACCCCTGGGCTTTTGGATATTGGCAAAGGCTCCTGCTACCCCCATACTGCCTTTTTTAGGCAAGGCTCAAAAGACAAACCCACCTCCATAGGTATCACAAGGGATAAGAAACTAAGAGTAATGCTACTCAATGCCAGAAGTCTAAACCTCAAGATGCACGACTAAACTCTCCATAGCATGGAGAACATCGATATCTGTGCAGTAACAGAAACCTGGTTCAAGGCTCCCGAGAGCACCCCAGCACTACCAGGTTATACCTCATACCATGCTTTTTGGCCCCAAAACTTGGATCGAACCACAATCAATATTCGTCAAAGATACCCACACCTCCAGGTTGGTGGCACAGCACGAAGCATCAGAGACTATCCATGTGCAACTAACAGTGGGTAAAACTGCCTTCCAGTTTATAGCCTGCTACAGACCACCATCCCAAACCCAGGAACCCCACTCGGCCTTCTTGAGAACACTGGAAAATATGAAGGTCTCTCCAAACACCGTTATATTGGGCAACTTCAACTACCCAAACATAGACTGGGAGCATTACTCCAGCTCCAACACCCTAGCCCAAAGGTTCCTAGAATTTATAAACTCAAATGCTATGGAACAACTTGTTACCACTCCCACAAGAGGGGAAAACATACTGGACCTGATCATCACCAACATGGGGACTCTATGCTCCAGACCAGAAGTGTATCCCTCACTGGTAAGATCAGACCATAAACTAATCTCATTGGATATTCACATGCCGACCCCACCCCCTGCCCACAAAACCACAGTGAAAAACTTCTCTAAAGCAAATTTCACACTCCTCAAAACCGAGGTGGAATCCTTCAAAGCCCATGGGCCTGTGGAAAATATGGCCCAGACCACAGAATCCTTTATAAACGCATTCTATGAACACCTTCAGGAATGCATGGATCATGCAATCCCAAATAAAACCAAGACCAAATCCTCCAACGGCAGACGTCCTGTCTGGTGGACCCCAGCCATAAACAAACTATACAATAGAAGGAGGAAGCTACTACATGATAGAGCAAAATCCCAAAAAGGGAAGGCATCTCTGATCAGTATTAGCAAAAAACTACGGGCACTCATAAAATCGTCTAAGGCCAGCTTTGAGAGAAAAATTGCACAGGGTACTAAGGATAATCACAAGGCTTTCTTTAGTTATGTTAGGAACCTGGGTAGGAATTCCCAGATATGCTCAGAATTAGTCCAAAATGACAAAAAATACACCAAACCCACAGACATTGCCAACATCCTAGCTGACAGGTTCAGCACAAACTTCTCCCCGCACTCCCCACCAAAAGGGCAAATATCTATCCCAGCAGAGTGCTGCCCCCCTGACATCTCAGATGCTCAAAGAAGAGCCGCCCTCTCCAAAGCAAAAAACACAGCATCAGTGGGACCAGACGGTGTCCCGGGCTGCGTCCTACATGAACTCCAAGAAGAGCTAAACCCAAACATAAAACTACTGTTCAATCTCAGCCTTACTACAGGATATGTACCCAAAGAGTGGCGTACAGCAACAGTGGTCCCTCTCCACAAAGGTGGTGCCTCAACGGATCCTGGAAACTATTGCCCCATAAGCCTGACTAGCTTGGTCTGCAAAGCTATGGAAAGGATCATCATGGACCTCATAAATAAAGATATTGGGGACCTACAGACACTGGATCCTACCCAGTTCGGCTTTGTTAAGGGCAGATCCTGCCTCTTAAACCTGGTCTATTTCTTTGAAACAGTCACCAAGGCCATTGACGAGGGGAAGGTGGTCCACACAGCCTACATGGACCTCGCAAAAGCCTTCGATACAATATCCCACTCGGGCATTATAGATAAGCTCACCAGCTTAAATATAAACCCCTATGTCACTAGATGGGTTGCAAACTGGCTCAAGGACAGAACCCACATGGTTAGAATTGCTGGAGCCATGTCAGACTCCAAACCAGTTACAAGTGGCGCCCCACAAGGCTCAGTCCTGGAACCTCTCTTGTTCGGTATATATTTCTCGGAGGTACAGGCCAATACGGAAGGACTGTGGCTGACCAAGTTCATAGATGACTGCAAACTGGGCGCCATAATCGACTCTCCAGCTGACACAAGCGTCCTCCAATAGGGCCTCATAGAAACAGACAACTGGTGCCAGAGCCATGGCCTCAAGCTAAATGCCAAAAAGTGTATAGTCATCCCCTTTGGCAAAACAGTGCCCACAAATTACCACATAGGTGGTAATCCATTAAGTACAGAAGAAGTCATTAGGGACCTGGGGACCCAAGTTGATAGCAATCTCTCATTTGACAACCACGTGGCCAAAGTAGTTAGAAAAACATTTTATATAGCCCACCTAATCATGAAGGGATTCACATCTAGATCAGGGGAGGTCATCGTGCCTCTTTACTCATCCCTCATCAGGCCCATAATTGAGTACAATGCCCCTTTTGGGATGTACCTTACCAGACACCTGCAGCAACTGGAAAGACCCCAAAAGTACCTCACCAAGAGGATCAAAGAGCTCAAACAGATGCCATATGCTGCCCGGTTAAAGAAACTCCAGCGCTACTCAGTGGCATACCACCTGCTCAGAGGCAATCTGTGCCTGATGTATAAAGCCATGTCCAACCCAGAATTAATGGACATGCTGCACCTCAGAAAATCCAAATCCCATTGAGCTACGCGCTCGAGAGACTTGAACCTCAGCACTGAAATAAATAGGACATGCTGGAGGGACAGATTCATAACCCAGAGGCTCCCTTCACTCTGGAATAAAATCCCAGTCCAGGTTAGGCAGAGTCCCTCATTGACTCTCTTCAAGAGGGATCTTGATGAGTGGATGGGAGATCGTAGGTTTACCCCGGGTATCTCTTCTGTGTCACCGTTAGACAGAGGCACAGTATACTAACCTCGAAAAAGGGCATAGCAAAATTAATTTAAAATGGGTGGCGAAAGCCAAACACACTCTGGCTAGGCTTATAAATGCCCTAGGGCAGATAGCCTAGTAGGAACCTATGAACCTATGAACCTAAGATAAGGCTAATGAATTATTATATATGCAAAAATATAGTTTACAAGGAAAAAAAGAAGTAGCAACACCGTACTTATGTAAGATACTAAAAAAAGGAAAGATAATGAGAGAATTAAAAAAAGAAGGGAAACAAGTTAAAAAACAAGAAGAAATATATGATATAATTAAAGAATATGTATTATATTTATCTAGTAAAAAAGAAGTTAACATAAAACTAATTTGCAATGGGGAAACTTTAAACAAGAAAGATAATGAATATTTATTGAGAAAAATAAACATAAATTAGTTGAATCAGATCTTGAAAGATATTAACATTAATTCAGCTGCAGGTTTGGACGGAACTGAATATAATATGCATAAAGATGTATGACTGGCAAAAATGATTATAGAAGTAATGAATGAGTGGCTAGAAAAGGGAATTAATTATAAAGACATTTGAATAGGTGTGATAAAATATATATTAAAGAAAGGAAATAAAAATGAAATAAAAAATTAGAGACCAATTACATTGAATAATACAGACTAAAATTTTCATGAGAATAGTAACTAAAAGATTGCAATGCAAAATTGAGAAACAGAAGGGGAGTCAAGACCTATTTTGGATAGTAAGAGAACTAATTGATGATATTATTAATAAAAAATCAGAAACAGAAATCCTGATGGGGATGTTAGAAAGGCATATGATAATATTCAGTATAAAGCATTATGGAATATTTTACAAGCATATAAAATAAAAGAAAAATATCGCAAGTAATTAAATCAATATATGAAAAGAATTATGTGAGACTGAACATACATGGTTTAATTGAGGATAATTTGAAAATAGAATGTGGTATAAAACAAGGATGTCCTGCAAGCAGTATAATCTTTGCTATAATCATGAACACAGTAGTAATGGAAATTAATAAAATGTCAAGTAAGGGAAGATATAGAATGATGGAAGAAATACAGTTACCAATAATGTATGCTTACACTGATGATATCTTAGCAATAGTAAAAAATAAAACCTGGATGGAAAAAAATAACGGAAAATTAAGTACACAGTTGAAAGAAATTGGTTTAAGCATACATAAAGAGAAAAACAGAGGATCTGTGTATGAAGGTATTTTAGGAGGTATGGAATATAATAAAAAGAGTATAGATAATATTCAGAAGTAAAGAATACAGACATGAACAATGGGATAAAATTATTAAAGAAATTAAAGACAAGATTACATTCTAGAAGACATATAGGTTTTCATACAAGAAGAAAGCACATTTAATAAACACCATAATAAAAGGTAAAAGAGCTTATATAGCACATGTTTACATGATGCCAATGAAGCATGAGAAAGAAATTATGCAGATATTGTTTTCATTTATTTGGGGGTGAAGTTGAATCCTGTTCAGAGGGGAGTTTTGTATATGAAAGATGAATAAGGGGGATTGGGGCTGATTAATCCAATTGTGCATGCAGCCTCTTTAAGTATGTATAAAGTACTGAAAGGAATAATGAAAAATAATAAAGACTAGATAGAAATAATGTATTGTAAATACAGAGAAATTTAGGAGGAAATGGAAATAAATAAGAGAAATAAAAGTGTTTTACTGTAGAAATGAAGGAATTTTACAGCAAAATTGTATTGTGGAAGTTAAAAAAGAATGTGATTGAAAAAAGTAAAGAATGGTATGTTAACATTATGAGATCCTTTTATTTGGTGGATCCACAGAAAGAGTTAGAAATAGATAAAAAGGAAGAAAGAAAGAAAGAAAGAAAGACAAGATTTTATTTTATTTTATATTACATTTGTTAACCGGGGGTGTCTGACTGAGCCAAAAAGGCCCTTTTTCAGCAGAGGCCCGGGGAGAAAAGCTCCACAAAGAAAAATTACAGATACATTTAGTTATTTAGACATGATCAGTATACACATAAATTACAAGAGACATGTTTTTACAGTGGTAAAATGAGATTCAAAAATTATAAAAAAATTAAAGAATGCAATGATTTTTTGTGGAGGTTGTTCATAGCAAAATTACCAGTGGGGGCAAATATGTCATATAAGAGAAGACCGGCTAGAATATGTAATAAATGCAAAAACTGGAAACTACAGAACATTTTTTTAAATGTGAAAGAATTCAAAACATGTGGAAAGAAGTATGCAAACATGATTTGGTTAAAAACTATTTAAATTTTGAGATGTTAAACATGAGTATGTGTTTTTTGGGACTAGATTCCAGAATGAAGCAAAGAAAATGGACATAATCATATGTTATGTAACATAGGTCATATGGAATGAAAGACATAAGGAAATCAAATACAGTGGAAAATTTACTTTGAAAACAATAATGGACAAAATATGGTTTTGGTTGTAGGTTAAAGAGTGGGGGGTACTTCAAATAAGAATATCAGTTTATCAATTGATGTTAAAATATGAAAATATTGTGGATAAGTAAATGTGTAAAAAATATGAATTGTATATATGTACACAAATAAAAAGCCCCTGCTCATCACTGTTGCGAGTGAGACTCATTCTGGAGGAGCACTTCCCATTTCTATTCCAGGTATAGAGGTGACCCAGAGAAAAGGGGAGTCAGGTAGAGAGAGAATGAGATGATGAAGTGATGAATGAAATGAGAGAGACAGCAAATATCAAGACTGGAGAATGTGTGCAGGATTCTGAATAAATCTTTCAAAGAAGTCTGTTTGATGGAGATGAGTCGGCAAATGTTGGATGTATTATTACAACCCTACAGTCAGGAGGGTTGTGGGATGATTTACCTAAAAAATAGTGGTGTGGAGTAAGCCAGAAAATGAAGGAGAAGTTTCCGGGGGCATTATGGAGAAAATACAAAAGGATGATGCAGAAATAATCCTGAAGAATAGTGGTGAGATGGGAAAGAAACATATGCAGAGAAATTAAAAGAAGGCAAAAGTAGAGCAGCAGAAAATGAGGCAGAAGAAAATGAAAAATGGAAGTATGTGGTAAGGATTCAAAGTAAAGAAGATGAAGAAATAGACAGGTATGAAGTGTGGAACAATTTAATAGCTCCTTGGGTATAAAAGCACATGAGGTAAGAGCATTTATTCTTAGAAACAAAGAGACTGTTTTTTCAATGTAAATTTTTCTTGGGGAATATGGAAATAAAAAAGAAAGACTGTAATCCATGGAATATTTATTTGATAAAGGCATTTAACAAGGAAAGAAAAAAAATCATGTGAAATTTCAAACATAGGTAGAAAGAGAGACTTTGAAAGGACATTTGAAAAATGTATGTAAAGAAGTATTATACATTGCAAATGTTTATGGAAAAAGTGGTTTATGGACTGGTGGCTGTGATTGTAATATAGTGTTAATAGAAAAAGAAAATATACATATACCAAACATGATAAATGTGGAGGGGAATAGGGGTATTGTAAAATATTCAGGACAATCCAAAACATGTTTTTGAGTGTGTGTGTGTATGTGTGTGTGTGTGTGTGTGTGTGTGTGTGTGTGTGTGTGTGTGTATGTAAAGAGGCACATCTGAGAAGTGACTGTAACAAAAAAAGGATAAAAAAATATATATATATGTGTGTGTGTGTGTGTGTGTGTGTGTGTGTGTGTGTGTGTGTGTGTGTGTGTGTGTATATATATGTATGTATATAAACAGGCACATCTGAGAAGTAACTGTGACAAAAAAAGTATATATATATATATATATATATATATATATATATATATATATATATATATATATTTATTTATATATGTGTGTGTGTGTGTGTGTGTGTGTGTGTATATATATATATATATATATATATATATATATATATATATATATATATATTTATTTATTTATATGTGTGTGTGTGTGTGTGTGTGTGTGTGTGTGTATATATATATATATATATATATATGGGGAAATGGGGCATGATGCAAAAAAAATGTGAATTGAAATGTTATAAATGTAACAAAATTGGACATGTATTGACAGATGGCAAAAATGAAAATAAGAGTAAGGAAGACAAAAAAGGAGAAGAAAATTAACAAAGAGAATACATTTTGGTAGTAGTAGAAATAGAAGAAAATTTAGATGAGAAAAAATGAATAAAGAGGACATAGAAGAAGATTCTGAAATAAGTGATAAAGAAGACATAAATTGGGAGGTAGCAAAAAAAAAAAGAATTCTATTAATAAAATGGTAAAAGAGAGAGAAAGAAAATTTAAAGATATAAGTACAAAACAAAAAAAGAAAAGAAATGGATGAAAAAGAATATAGACAGTTTATTATTGGGGGTTGGTATAATGGTTAACGTGTTTGGTCACAGACACAAGGTACAGTGTTTGACTCTGACCTTTGGGACTGAAATTGGCTAGGCTTAGAATGGCCTATTAAGAAAGCTAGCCCAGTAATTAGCTATGAATTTATGAGACCATAAATCTAAGCTAAAGGGAACATTTTAATTTTAGAGTGCTTTCTGTAAATGTGGCTAGTATTAAGAATACATAAAAAGAAGAGGGATTTTGGAGTGGAGCGGTGTAATACATGGGATGTAGATGTAATTATACTAGAAGACACAAGATTTTTAACAAAAGAAAAAAATATTACAAACAGAAAACCTATAAGGTGGAAAGATAGTCTGGAATGAGGGAAATGATAAATGTTCTGGAATAGCTGTATTATGTAAAATACAGTGAGCAAGTATATAGAATTATAAAATGGTATGTTTATACTAATTGTAAAGAAAGGGAAAGCTTAGTTCATCAGATTGTAGACTATGCAGTGGTAAATATGAATATTATAATAACATGAGACTTTAATGCGATTTAAGAGGCAAGCATAAAAGGAAAAGAAATGATATTAAAAAAATGTTAGAATTCATAAGATGTGGTAACTTAAAACTTTGGGACAAAAATTCATGGACTTACAAAAGGGCTATGTATGGAACTGAAACAAATTTCTTCAGAAGGTTTAGTTATAGGAGAAGGGGAGGTAGTTGAAACATATTTTTCTGATCATCTTACAATATAGCTAGAGATAAAGGAAAACAATGAATATATAAAAATAAGCAAAGGAATAAAAAGGATAAATGAGAAAGCATAGAATGAATAAGGAGAGAGACTATTAGTACAGTTATCATATTACTGTGAGAACATTTTATAAAAACTGGTCTGAATGGTAAAGGATATTTTGTCAAAAAGTATTTTGACAAAAAAAAACAATTACATGAAAGAAATCAAGAACATTACAACAATTGTTATTTAAGAAAATATTTTTTGCAAGAAGTGTTGAATTTATCACGTAGTACTGCATTTTCCTTAACTTTTCACTTCATTATTTTACTTATCTCCCTTCTTCATTTTCTTCTTGATTTTTTTATTTCCAGCACAATTACCTACACCTTGGGTAGCCTCTCTCAGTTTGGTTTGCGGGTGTTACCATGCACTCCCTACACCCTGCTGAAGTGGCCTAGCCTGAGAATTTATAACTCATCCTATGCATACTCTATTTTAATATGTTTAGAGTTAGTACTGTTTAAGCCATAGCTTGTATCAGTGTATTTAATAAGTGGTGTACACATGAGACAGATGCTTAAAGACACCCCCCCCACTCGTGGTACCACTGTCTCCCTCGTACGGTATCTACCTTCTGGACGATTAGTTCTCTACTAGTTCAATAATTCACTCCCTCCTCCCCCCTTTTCTATCACCTAAAAGTCTCCTAGTCTAGCCCTTTTCCCATGAGAAAGAGATTATAGACCTGCAGCTATTTCAGTGTTTGACTGATTTTTTTCTTCAGTCTATACTGCTCCATTGGTCATGTTCAACCTGCTCTGCCTTCGCTCTGCTTGGGCTCACTCCTCTCCCCTACCCCATTCCAATTCCCACTCACCACCTCTTTCATTACATTTATATTCTCCTAGCCAGTCTCTCTACCCCTAGCCACATCCCACATCCTGTCCACTCTCTCTACTCTAGCCACACCCCAACTGCCTGCTCTGGGCTGACTCCTTATAACCACTTTCAATCATCCTCATTGTCTCCTCCATTCCACACACAGTATTACTAACCCAAATTGGTTTGCTAATTCTACTTCTTATTCATTGGACTTCTATCAACCCTAAATCACTACCTGCAAACCCTGACTCTACCACCACCTCTATAGATAGCCCACACAACTCTTACTCTGAGATTAACCATACCTTGTTTCATGTAAACCCTCTATTATGCCTTAAAATGTATATCTTCCCCGCTACATTTAATTTGCATCCCACACACATTATACATTACCACATATTTCAGTATATTAGCTCCAAACTCTTTCACATCTCACATCAAATTTCACACACTGTCTAAACCCTAGTCCAGTTTGGTGACATTTACCCCAACTCAGGCCCATCCTCAACACATTAATATAATCCAACTAATATAATCCATCATATAAGTTCTAAAACTTTACACATAGCCACACTAAACCTACAAAGCATCTGCAATAAGAACTCTGAACTACACACCTGGCTAAGTCTAAACAACACAGACATCCTTGCCACTACAGAAACCTGGCTAAAACCCAACATTAAGGACTCTGAAATCCTCCCCCCTAACTATAGCATACTAAGGGCTAATAGACATAACAAGAAAAGTGGTGGCATGGCCATCATTTAGCCAAATCCCCTTAAACTTATCCCATTCACTGACCAGATCCCACAATTCCTAAACTCTGAAGTGTTGATCTCCTTCTTAGAAATCAATAGCTCCAAAAAACTCTGTATCATAGTCCTTTACACCCCCCTCAAGAAACAACATATCAATACTTGAGAAAATCTTATCCTGGACCTCCCATTCTATAAAAAAAAACAAAACAAATATCTGAAGGGATGTGAATATAGACTGGTCTAGTATCTCCCCTAATACTACTTCCTCCCCCATAAACCTGTTTCAGTATGCACAACTGACCACCTCTCTTACTAGATACAATAACAGAACCAACAAAGGATCCATCCTAGACTGCATCCTAGTTTCAGTCCCCTCTAAGATCTTATCAGCCAGTACTCTTCCTAACTCCATTAGTGATCACTTTCCAGCCGTCATTATCCTCTCCTACCCATCAATCACAAAAACAAACACAACATCACACTAGTCAGAAATTCATATAAATTCAACCCCCCCACACTCAACAGTACCCTAAGAAGTATCAACTGGAACATCCTCAAAACCCTTTCCTTAGACAAAACTCTGCTCTACTTTAACAACACTTTTTGACCATACTAGACAGCCTAGCCCCAACTAGACCTAAAACAACAAGGACTGATCATGCCCCTTGGCTAACGAAATCCACTAAAGAAAATATGTTAACCAGGAACAAAGCATGGAAGTCATGGTATAAACATCAGAATAACCACACTATTAAAGTACAAACAGCTTCGCAATCAAGCAAAAGAAAACTCACATTAAAAGACAAAAAAGAATATTACTGGAAGCTGCAAAATAATCACAAAAATAATCCCGAATTATTCTGGTCCTCTATTAGCAATCTCCTAAATTCTGGAACTAAATCTAATCCATCTCCACACCCAGACAAAACTCCTGACCAAATTACTAATATCTTCACCCACTATTTCATAGACAGTATTGACAAACATACAGCCACTTTTTCCCTACCACTCCCAAATAAGAATCTCCCTACCAATACTGACCCTACCCAGCATTCTCAGCCTCATATCCCTCCCTCCACTTCTAATTCACTAAGCCACCCCACCAAGCATCCATTCCCCCACCTAACCATAGTAACCCTGAACAACCTATCTCCCAAGCATAATTCAAACTCTGTTCTGTTCCCACTACAACCATCAAAAAACTGTTCATGAACCTGAAACCTTGCTCTAATGCCATTGATGGTATACCCACAAAATACCTCAAAATTGCCACTGATGCAGTAGCCTATCCTATTAGTATTCTCATAAATAGATCTATCCAAGAGTCATATATCCCTACCCTCTGGAAAAAAGCAATCATTTTACCCCTCCAGAAAGGGGGCTCTTCCCCCGAAATTTCCATCTTTCATCTCATTGCCATTCTTTCCCCATCTCTAAACTTCCAGAGAAATGTATTCAGAAGCAACTCTAACATTGCCTCTGAAAAATCAGATCCTCTCCCATACACAGCATGGCTTTAGACCTGGACACAGTACCTCTACTGTTCTAATATCTTTCCTAGATGAAGTTAATAAAGCTCATGACTCAGGGAACATTGTCTCTGCATTATTCTTGGACCTTTCTAAAGCCTTTGAAAGCATCTCAAATACTATCCTCCTCTCTCAACTTGCCAACATAGGACTTTCAACCTCCGCTCTTAATTGATTTAAAAGTTACCTTTCCAACAGGGAATATGCTGTCAATGGCAAAACTCGATATTCCCCTACATTCACAACTCCAGCAGTGTCCCACAAGGTTCAGTATTAGGACCACTTCTATTTAACATTTTTATCAATAACCTCCATTTAACTATCCAACAGGAGACCCTAGTTCAATATGCATATGACTCAGCTATAGTCTGCAATGCTGAAAACCCAAGTGTACTACAGCAGATCATCCAAACTGCATTTTCTACTGTAGAGACGTGGCTTCACAGCAATCACCTGTCCCTAAATTCCAATAAAACTAAACATGATTTTCACTCCCAAGAAAAACGTAACTCTTGACAAACCCCTTTAGAATATATTCTCTCAACTCCACTAAAATTGAATTAGTCACCCATACAAAACCGTTAGGGGCAATAATAACCTCAAATTCGATCTCTATATACACAATAATATTTCCAAGACTCACAGAAAACTTGGAACACTCTATAGACATAATATGTTCCTCTCCTTCCCCACTAAACAAGTACTTTTTTCTTCCTACCTTCTTCCTTCCCTAGATTACAGTGCTCCTCTGCTAACTACCCTTCATTCTTCCCTGAAAACGAAACTAGAAGCACGCTACAAGATAGCTAAATTTACAACAAACAGTGGCCATTCTACACACCACTGCACTGCCCTAAGCAAACTACACTGGCTTGAATTCCCACACTAACTAACCTCTCTTCAACTAACTACCACATGCAAACTAATTATTAAATCACAAGATTGCCCTGCTCTTAAGTCACTATTCATCAATTACATCCTGAAGTGTCCCCTAAGATCTGAAAACTAACACCTTCTTCAAATTTAGAAACCCAAACTACCAGCCAGTCAGCTATTTTACTCTTGTATCATTGTTTACTCTTGTATCATTGCTAAAACATGGAACAGCCTAACCTCATGCATTTGAATACTTCAGAGTTTGCCACCTTCAAAACATCCCTCCACAAATATCTGCTCTCTAAAAGGATCTGTAAGTGCCCCTTACCACAAGCAGCTATAACCTAACTTCACAAGTCTTCCTAGTCACTCTTATTGTTTCTCTTCATACTTCTCTTCCACACCTACCAGTTCACACTGAAGAGCACCCTGGAATTGGAGAGCCAAAATGTGCGTTTAATTGTTATCAGACAGCTTAACTAATACCAGCACCTCAAATTCAATTCTTATTTTACTGATGTTTTTGATGCCTTTCATTGTATCTTGTACTTTGTATCTTGTTTTTATATTACTTGTGTTTATGTTGATTTCTCTATATTTTTGTTTAATGAACTATGTATACTCAACTGTTTTGTATCTGTGGAGCTTTTCTCCCTGGGCCTCCACTGAAATTTGGCTTTTATGGCCCAATGGACTTTCCCGGTAAACAAATGCCAATAAATAAATATTTAAGAAAGGTATAAAAAATGTTTTTTTTTTTTTTACAGTGGCAATATGATGTGAGAAATGTAGTGAAAGAAAAATATAAAAGAACATATAACAATGCAATGGAAGATTTAGAACATAATGATAGAAAGTATTTTGATAAAAAAAAAATTATATGAAAGAAATCAAGAAAATTACAAGAATTGTTATATAAGAAAAGATTTTTATAAGAAAAAAGAGAAGTGTTAAATTACTTAAAGGACAACAATGGGATTCTATTATTAAATTAACTTCTCTATCTTTTTTCTCCCTATTTACTGTCCCTGCTATGAAAAACAAAAATACGGCATTTAAAATATTTTAAATTGACTGTTTCCCTCCACTAGAACAGTGCCGTACTGTACCATGGTGGTTTCACTTTCAACCAGATTTTGTTCTGCCCTTGCTGCAGTGTCCAATTCACTTATGTCATCAAGGCCACTGAATACAGGTAGTTTTCTGGCCATTTCCCTCCCAAACTAACACCACCACTACTGCCCAAAAACCCCACCCATGCTGTGATGTCACAGCTCCCTGGTCCTTCCCCTACCTATACAGAAAGTAAAGTTTAGAACAAGGAAACAGCACATGAGTCATGTCTCCTGCTTTGAGCTGTCAATCACAGAGGTAACAAGCTCAAATTACTCTTAGCACTTTGACAGCTAGGGAAATTAGGTGTGAAGGGGGATGGGAGATGAGTCAAACTAGTACAATTCAGGCTTCACAAAAGACTGCAGTTTATCCATTCTAAAAATAAGCAGCAGTAAAAAGTCCATTGAAAGTCTGTTCTGTGGCATTTGCACTGTTTGTGTTTTAAGCAGTCAGTTTACAGCATGAAATGTTATTTACAATTAACCGACTAAAAGGCAGCAGTGTATGCATGTAAAATCATTGCACAGGAGCTTCAGAAAGAAGGAACCCTGTGTGATGTAATTTTTTAAAGACAAGTACTGCATTGTGGGATATCTAGAGGCAGACTAAACAATCAGAATTATTTCGAGATGCCAGACCCCATGTGGTCAGACTGAGAAATTACATATAAAAATATTTAAAAATCTGGAAATAGTCCCAGAGTGATGTTAAAATGTAGGAAACCGCAAACCATGATGAAATAAACATGTCTTTTGAGTCTGTGGGTGTGGTTCTCCTTTAAACAGATTAGTAAAGGAAGATGGTAGTGTAATGACAGAAATAAAAATGTAAAAGGAGAAATAGAAACAGCTCAGGAAAAGATAATGAATAGTGTAGGACAATATGTACAAGAAATGTTTAAAGAAAAGAAGATGGCGAATGAAACATGGTAAGTAAAAAGTTAACAGAAAAACAGAATAAATAGTTGGAAAATGGCATTTTTTTAAATGAGATAGATAGAGTCAGCTGCAGGACCAGATGAAATAGGGTATGAAATATAAAAAAAATTAAGGGATTGGCAAAAAATGTTTTTAAAGATTTTAGATTAATGGTTAAATGAAGGTTTGATGTATAAAGAATTATGTAGTGGAATACTTAAATTCATAGGATCATAGGAAGTTACTAGGCTAATGGCCCTAGAGCCCTCACATGCCTAGCCAAGTTTTACCCTTATTTCCCTGATCAGCACCTATTGCCCCTGTTGAAAGAAGAAGTGAAATCATGATGGCAGCCCTTAATAAGGCATTTGACACAAATGGACAGGAAATCTTATGGGTAATGATGAAAGAATATAAGAGAGAAAGTTAGTAAATTATGTATGTCAATGTATATTAATAATAAAGTAAAAATACTTCTAAATGGTTGATTAAGCCAAGAGGCACATATCATGGCTGATTAAGCCAAGAGGTACATATGAAGAGTTGTGTAAGACAGAGATGTTCTGTACTCTTACATTTGTGTGGTGCTGCTCTTTATGCATAGGTGGTTAGCAGTGACCTGTACAGATCCAAAAGCTTAGGAGCTGAGTTTCTTCTAAACAGCTGTTAATGAAACCATTTGAAGTTTTTCTGCTACTCTAGGAGCAACTCAGTTGCGTACTGAGCAGTGTCGCCTTATTGATCGTCTTTAGCCTACACAAAGTACAGATTGCTCTTGTACATTCCCTAATAAAACATACAGTAAGAGCCTACTATCATGGATGGGCAGTTTCCCATCATCTCTCTGGCCAGCCTGTTAGAGATGGGCATCCTGAGGTAATGTAGCAATTGTGTCATGTATACTGACAACCATTTACTCCTGAAACAAACAAGCAAATAATTTCTGTGAGAGTTGCAGTTACACAATGAAATTGTTGGCAAGACTCTCATGTAACGACAAATTGAATACCAAAAAGGTTGTCAGCATACACAATCATCCTGCAATAATAAGAACCTGACCCTTAAACCTACACATGCAGAGGTATTCACTAGTAACTAACCAAAAGATCAGAGGCCTCCCAAACGGAAATCACTTACACACATAACAATGCAAAAAACAACCATGACACATAATAACACACACAGCAGTGTATCAACAAATAAGCCCATCAGGTGTAACACCACAAACCCTAATATATCGATCATATGTGACTCCATTGTGAGAGACACATGGATGTTCCCCTCACCAGGCTGGATAAGGAGCAGGTTACAGTTAGCTGCCTGTCAGGTTCCAGGATCCATTGAGTCACTCAAGCACTCAAGTTACTCAACCATAATTACCAGTATGACTCTGTCATAGTCCATGTGAGGGTGAATGACTTAAGATGTACCTCACTGGACTATATGAAGAGATACATAACTGAGCTCTCAGATCATGTGTCACAGGCAGGTATAAGCCTATCCTTAAACAGCATTCTATCATCTCCAAGGATCATGCCATAATACAAATAAAAAATGATTGACTTTAACAATTGGCTTAGCTTATGTCAGACCAAGGGAATCTGCTATCTGTCAATCTGGAAAGACATAGCTGACAAGCCATGCTGATTTCCTGTAGGTTTCCTTTAGGCTTTCAGATACTGGCAAAGGCATTAGCCACCCCATTGTCCACTTTTTAGGCAGTTCCAAAACAACCAACCTCTGAACATAATAAAATCCTCTCTAGATATACTCATGGTACTGCTGCGTAATGCTAGGAATCTTAACAACAAGCTGCAATCCCTGGAAGCACTTCTTACTTTGGAAGATGCTGACATTTGTGCAGTCACTGAGACATGGTGCAAAGGCATGGAAAGTACCCTGACCATGTAGGGCTGCTATGCCTTCCATATCTTCAGACCACACAATGAGCATGAAAGAACCAAAGGAGGAGGTCTATCCATCTTCATTAAGGATAGGTACATCTCTAGACTGGTCAAACAGTATGACACTCTTGAGCTACTGCATGTCCAATTATTTATAGGTAAAGCACCCTAACCACATCATAGCTAGCTATATGTCCCCCACCGTGAAACAAGAAAAGCATACCGCATACCTGGACGAACTGGAGTTACTTGCCATACAACCCAACACCTTACTTATGGGTGACTTTAATTATCCTACCATTGACTGGGGAACATACACGACCACTAACATGCTGTCTCAGAGGTTCTTGGACTTTGTCAATGCAAATGCTCTGGAAGAGCTAGTCAGCACACCCACAAATGGCTCAAATGTCCTGGACATAGTACTCACTAACATGGGAAAGCATTGCATCCCCAACCTTGTGTGATGTTCTCCCTGGTAAGACTGATCACAAATCAGTCTTGTTTGATGTAATTATAAGAACACATACCCCATCAAGCCCCAACATGCTGAAGAATTTTTGAAAGACAAATTACTTCCTACTAAGTGATGGTATAAGAAGTTTCAAATCCCCCTCAAATACAGATAACACAGACTCCTATGCAGAGGTGCACAATAATCCCATGTAGAAAAACGTAAGCAACTGTCTAGAATCAGCTGTACCTGACCAGATTAAAAACAGGTTTTTCTGAAAAAACAAGCCACCCTGGTGGAGCCCTAGTATAAACAGGCTGTACAACAAGAGAAAGAAACTAATGTTCAAAACAAGAGGAACTGGCTCAGCAGAGGAAGAAATCCCTCTCTAGCTTAAACAAAGAAATTAGACAGCTTGTCAAGTCCTTCAAAGCGACTTATGAAGTAAAAACAGCCTCCTTAGTGAAGAATACTCACTGGGCATTCTTTAACTATGTCCAGAAGCTAAAAGGGAATACCCAGCTATGCACTGAACTGGTTGTGGATGGCATCACCCATGCTCAACCGGACATAATAGCCAACCTGCTTACTGACAGATTTGGAGCAAACTTCACCCACCCCCCACCACCAGTCATCCCCCAAAGTATACCTGCCACCATTCCACAGTCTATTATCTCAGAAAAGCAGGTCATCTCAGTGCTCTCCAAGGCCAAAAACACAGCATCAATGGGACCAGACAACATCACAGGTTGCCTTTTAAACCACTTAAAGCATGACCTAGCAGACCCACTGAGATCCCTGTTTAACCACACCCTGCAAACTGGCTATCTTACAGCAGAATGGAGGACAACAGTAATCCCTCTGCGTGAAGGCAGGCTATCAACCGATCCTCAAAATTATAGGCACATAAGCTTGATTAGCCTTATCTGTAAAAGCCATGGAGAGAATCATTATGGACCTTATTAACAAGAACATAGGTAGTCTCCAAACTCTGGACCCAACCTAGTTTGTATTCATTAGTGGTAGATCATGCCTGTTAAACATGGTTGACTTCTTTGAGAAAGTCACCATGGCCCTGGATGAGGGAACAACAGTGCATACCACCTATCTTGACCTAGCCAAGGCATTTGGCACAATCCCCCACTCAGGTATAATAGAAACTCTCCAAGTTGGAAATTAACCGCTACAATGTACCAGATGGGTAGCCAACTGGCTCACCGATAGGACAAATGCTTCAAAGTGGGTGACTTCACCTCAAGGAAAAGACCAGTCACAATACCTCTCAACCTTTTAGAGCAAGAAATGTGAACAAAGCCATAAATAAAAGTGGAACAAAGGCCCCATAATAGGGACAATTTTTAAATATTGCTTTTACAAACTTAGAAACTTGATACAATAACAGGTTGTGCATTAGCTTGAATTTTCTGGAGGGTATGAAATTTGAAACTCAAATGTCCATCATTATTTTCTAACTTTAGTCTTTAATGATTTGCCACTAATTTGTCAGAAAACAGCAATTTATGAAAAATAAACAAAAAATATGAAGCAAAATTCTGGACATTCTGAGGAAATCTGTACGGTTGAGAAGTATGCCATTCACCAGTGGTGTACCTCAGGGTTCTATGCTGGACCCCTTACTGCTTGAAATGTATATTTCAGAAGTCCAGACACAATTGGATGGCCTGTGATTGACCCAGTTCACAGACAATTGCAAACTGGGAGCAATCATTGAGTCCCCTAGTGATGTTAATATACTGCAGGTAGGGTTAATGCTGACAAATGATTGGTGCCAAAGCCATGGATAAAAGCTGAATGCAAAAAAAATGGATTATTATCCCATTTGGGAAAGCTGACATCCCTGATAATTAAATTACAGACAGATTCCCCCCAATAGTAGACCCAGTGGTACATGATCTGGGTACTCAGGTTGATAGCAATCTGAACTTTGACCATGATGTATTCACAGTAGTAAGGAAAACCTTCTAGATGGCACATCTTGTAATTAAAGGCATTACATCAAGATCTAAGGATGTTATAATTCCAAATTGAATACAATGCTCCCTTTTGCATGCACCTCACCAGACAACTTCAACAACTGGAGAGCACACAGAGGTTTCTTACCAAGAAATTACAGGGTACACAAAACAAGTCTGATGGAGAAAGCCTGAAAGATCTGTCACTGTATTCTGTCTCCTACAGATTACTATGGGGTGACCTGTGCCAGGCTTACAGGGCAGTCTCTGACCTAACCCTGATGGAAATGCTACACATTCGTAAATCAAACTACACGAGGGTGACTTGCTCCAGGGATCTTAACTTAGCCTCTGACATGAACAGGTCATGCTGGAGAGATAGCTACATCCCCCAGAGACTGCCACTTCTCTAGAACTAGCAAAGACCCTCCCTGACCGTCCTCAAATACAACCTAGATCAATGGATGGGTGACTGCAAATTCACTCCTGGAGTGGTGCCCATGTCCCTTTTGGGCAGAGAAAGTCAAGTATTAACTACCATAGACCCTTACCTCTGCGAACTTCACTCACCTAGCAACCGACAATTGGGGAAACTTGGTATAAATATGGCTAGGCTTGTAAACGCTCTAGAACCTTTAACCTAGTAACCTTCTATGAATCTATGAACCTATGAATCTCTTTGTATTAGTTATGAATGTGATAGTAGGTGAAATAAATTACAAAATGAAAGAGGTGGGGCGTATAATACCTGAAAGGTTAAACATTTGAATTCTGTTAAAATATGCAAATGACAATATAATAACTGCAAAAAACAAAATTTGGATAAAAGAAGTAATAATATACACAAATTAGTGTCTAGAGGTGATGGGGATATCTTTAAATAAAGGGAAAAGTAAAGGTTTAAGAGATGTAGTAAAGACTGGGGGTATATATTTTACAATGAATGAAATTTCTGTGCTAGGTATAAAATTTGGGAATAAAGATGTAATTAGAATTCAATGGGGAAAACAGTAGAAGAAATAAAACAAACCTGTCTTTTCTGGAGAACATATAAATTATCATTCAGAAAAAAAGGCTTACTTGATAAATTTAGTACTGATGGGAAAATAGCATACTTAGCTAGTGTATTTATTTATGTTGTCGACGGTATTTGAAAAGGAATTATTGGAGATAATTTTTTTTTTCATTTGTATGGGGTTCTAAACTAAATCCAGTAAAAGAGGAATTTTGTATGTAAATAAAGAAGAAGGAGGTTTAGGGTTAATTAAACCAGTGGTATACGATGCTTTATTTAATTTGTACAAAGTGGATAAATTAAAAAGATGAGAAATTAATAGTAAAATTGTATAAATATAAGTATGATATATTTTTTGGGGTATGTTTAAAAAAGAGTAAAAGAGAAAAGGATTGTATAAATGAAGAAATAAAATGTTGGCTAGAAAAAATATTTATGTGGAAAATAAAAACTGATGATTTGGAAAAAAATAGAAAAGTATAGTATAAGAATATATAGTAAAACATTACTATGCAAAACCATGAGAAAATCTAACATATGAAGCAATTAAAGCTATAAAATAATTGCAAATGGTTTAATCAGAAAATAGAATGTTAAGATTTTTTGTGGGAACTGGTAATAGATAAACTGCCAGTAAAAGGAAACCATGCCATATCAAAAGAAAGTGGTAGAATATGTTTACATTGTCAAGAAGAAGAAACTACGGAACATGTGGTTTAGAAATGTAAAAAAGTTATGGGGAAAGTTATATAACCGAACAGCCAGAAAAGTCCAATAGCAGCCACTTTAATACGAAGTAATTGTAATAAGTCCATGTAGTTTGTATTTTATTAAGATGGAATTTTAAAAAAAGGTAATGATTATATATAATATATATAAAAATAAAATTAAAAAAGTTGGGTAAAATATGTATGTATCTATATGTATCTTGGTCATATAGTCATATATACTAAAAGGTTAAATGTTGTTAAATATATAATTACTTAATTAGCATTAATTAATTAATTACTGTTACTTAAGATTTTAATATTTTTAAGCATTAAAAGCATGAGAAACGTTAGTCTGTTGTCTATGAGGACTACTAGCTAAGTGAGTGCTTAGTACTTAAATGTGTGAAAGTTATATAACGAAGATTTTTTTCAAAGATATAAAAGAAGTAGATAAAATAAATGTGGATATGATTAAATATGGATATTACAAGAAAAGAAGTAAAAATATTATATGGGTTATATGGAATGAAAGAGTAAATAAAATTATCTTTAATGGTATATGGAATTTAGCAACAATATTAAGTTAAAATCAGATGGTGGTTATGGAAAAAGGAGCGGGGGGTCTAATAGGAATGAAAATTTAGTATGATCGTGTAAACTGATTTTTATATCTATATATTTGTACATTTATATATATTTGTAAATATGTATATATGTTGTAAATGGGAGTTATTTTTATATAAAAATAAAAGACAAATACTCTTTTTGATATGTGTTGTAGGATCTTTTACAGCTACTTGAGCTACCACCAACTCAACCAGATGAGGCCTTGGTTTCACATCTCATCCGAAAGACTATTTGCTCAACCACTCAAAACATCAAGACACAAGTACTCCACCCTAAAAGCTTTATCTAAATGTATCCCCATGTAAGGGTGGCTTGCCACAGCCACTTCACTTTATTATTTTCATAACTAGGTTGCATCACCTTAAAGAAAGACAGATAACTGAAAACAGAAAAGGAAAGTCCCGCTCTTTCACTGCCATGCTATTTTCAACACAGGCAGCCTGTAAATGGTTCCATCACCCAGGCAACTGCTAATAAATGGCTCATATCCTAAACCCCTCCTTACACTTATCAAGGGTATCAGAAGTTGTCAGAGATTTGGGATGCATGGTTAGGTCCTTGTGGTTGCTAACCTAAAAAACAGCTATGAACCTATGAACATATGGAGTAAAGTCTTAAACAAATTTCATGCCCAAATGCATTACAAGATAAAGCAAGCAAATGAAAATGACAAAACAATGAACCGATTAATCAAGTCTGATAAAATAGAGCACTTGCTGCTCGAAGTTCTTTATTTTATAATGCTCACCAATGTAATGATCCCCTTTACTGTAGCATATGCTTTCCACATGTAACATGAACATGGCACAGGTGGTAGAGCTCATCAAGAGTTGCAGCCTCCATACTGAGGTCATCAGTTTGCTGACAGATGTTCAGCACCCTGTCCATGAGTCTGAGCCAGTAATGCTGAACCTGTGGAGACCCTCTGGTTGTTGCTACACTGCTATAACAGTGGTCATGCCTGATATCATTACTCCATGTTCTGCACCGAGTTGCCATCTTTCCTAATTGCCTTGCACCAGATGTTGCTTTTGCAATTTACCACGTGGTACATAACATATGACTTTCCAAATTCCATTTCTGGTTTTATGCACGTGCATCTAGTGCTGATTCCATGCTTAAATGTAGACCCACGATCAGGGACTATAGCACACTAGGCATTTGTAACTTGTAGTGCTGCATTTCTATTCTGGGATTATGCATTCCACGTTATTTTTAGCATCCACAAACTCAGTTTGCATGTAATTAGTATTAAAATGTTTAGGGTATACAGATTTTAAGTTTTAGGTTTCCTAGTCAAGCATGGATATATGATCACACTTCCAAAAGAATGAACTAGGACTGTCACACATCAACATGTATATAGAAACAAGTATACACACATATATAAGCACATAACATGTATATATGCATACAAACATTTACATAAACATGTATACTGGATAGGCTGGCTAATCTGAAACTGAATTGCCTGTTGTGGAATATTAATGCACTTATTCTGGATTGGGTATGGCAAACAGTAAGGATATATATATATATATATATATATATATATATATATATATATATATATATATATATATATATATATTTTTTTTTTTTTTTTTTTAATTAGTCATCATACTGAAGTAAACTTCATCAAGTATATGTAATGTTGCTTAAGCTATATGATATATAGTGATATATGTGAAGTATAATGTTTGTTATGTTAATATAGCTTGTTTACATTTATATGAAAGTAAATTTGCCTATATCACAAGTGATAATTCAATGAAGATGTTTGAAAAAAAGTGTGCATGTTTAGCAGAGTTATCATGTCAAGTAACACAGGAAAAAGAAGTTGCATATGGATCCAGATTAATTTTTTGAAGTGAAGATAAAAATCCAAGAGACAACAAGTTGTAACAGAAAAAAATATAAAAAGCATGAATACCAAATAGTTGTGGGGAAAAAAACACTAGAACAGACCGCAAATCAAACAGAAAATCAACATCTTGCATAGGTTCAAAGCCTTCACATCTAGCATTCAGAGGACTGCACTACTACACTTCATTAAAAATATAAACAATTATAATGGAGAAAGGGTTACTCCCCTGAGAGCATCAACCATCCCAGTATCAATATGAATCCTGACATAATACTCAGAATATAAGAAATATAATATTTACCATCTGCTGCTTAAGTTAACAATGCAGCTCTGTTAGAGTAAAATAATTTATTGCACAAAGACAGATCACACGTGTTTGTGTGCGTGCACGAGCGTGTGTGTGTGTGTGTGTGTGTGTGTGTGTGTGTGTGTGTGTGTGTGTGTGTGTGTGTGTATTATATCTATCTTAATATATATATATATATATATATATATATATATATATATATATATATATATATATGTATATATACAATTTATATAAACATCTCATCGACAGTTGTGTGAGATTGCTGTATTCCTGGACTTGGAGAATATGCTCTTTTCCCAGTACTGTGGGCTCTCTAAGTTAGAATATATAATTAACAGGTGCCATGGGGACTGCAAGAGACTTGCTTCCCTTGAAAAATATTGATTTGTAAGTGCATGCTCCAAGGTTATTTCTCAGAGTATGCACAGTTGCATGCTGAAAGTTTGTTTTTGATTATTTTGCGTCAATGTTAGCAACATCAACATACATACACATGTATAAAATATTTCCCTATCTCTCTCTCTCTGCATGTATATATATATATATATATATATATATATATATATATATATAGAGAGAGAGAGAGAGAGAGATAAGCAAATATTTTTATAGAAAATAATACACTGAAAAATGTTCAGCAGATATAGAGTTTTTCTTAATGCATTCTGATATATTTCAGCAATATAATACGTAGAGTGAAATTAAATTGGAACTCTCCTAGTAAATATATGAGATCACATTTTGGAGACTTAACATATCATGATTTTTTATTATTAGCTTCACCTCTAAAAGGAAACTAGCGCTAATTTAAGACTAAGACAGTGATATGAGATAATATACTGGCTGAAGAGAAATTCATTTATAGCGTACAGGAGAAGTAATATGAATGGATTTAATTAGAAGAAAATACCGAAGTGTAATGAATGTAATCGCTGGATTTTCTTTCCCAGCAGTGACATTAAAAATTATTATACAGATAAACTGGGGAAATCTCTACCTAAGCATTGGGCAGAAAATAAAGCAGGAAGTGGTGTGTAAAAATATTATAATATCCAGATCAAAATTAATAAAAGCAAGCAGCAAAAAAGAATAATTATGAGGTGACCTATGGTCTAAATCAGAATGTAGTCATATGACTTCTGCATACTTTTCCTATGTAGGACACATCCATTTAATTCTCTGATTTTGTAGTAGATTCTGCTGGTATGGGTATTTAGTAATAATGTCGGCCACCAAGGTTAAGCCCAGCAAAATAAGTTTATATTATCATAAAACATATTAAATTTCAAATCACGCTAAAGTACTGTAGTCATAATTCATACACGTTAGATCTCATTCTGGAAGAGTTCATGTAATAGTAAAGATTAATTTTCTGTGGTGGCTTAATTCTGCATTTTGTACTCTGTTATAGGTTCATAGGTAGTTACTAGGCTATTGGCCCTATGGCCTATATAAGCCTAGCCAAACGGTACCCTGGCTTTTGCCACCCAAGAAAATTATTTTCCTGTGCCCCTGTCAGGCAGAGCCACAGAAGTGATACCTGGGGTGAGTTTCCTATCTCCCATCCAATCATCAAGATTTTTCTTGAAGAGTGCTAATAAGGAGCTTTGTTTGATATAGATAGATAGTTTATTCCAGAGTATGGGAAGTCTCTGGGACAGGAATCTATCCCTCCAGTTTGTTCTGTTTATTGTGGTGACAAGGTTTAGGTCCCTAGAGCGTGTAGCTCGGAGGGATTGGGATTTAAGTGGAGCATGTCCAACAGCTTTGGGTTTGACATAGCTTTGTATGTTAGGCAGAGATCACCTCTGAGTAGGCAATATATGATAAAGTAAAGCTGGAGTTTTTTGAGACGGTCTGCGTAGGGCATCTGTTTGAGGCCGGTAATCCTCTTTGTTAGGTATTTCTGTGGCCTTTTCAGTTGTTGTAGATGTCTTGTGAGGTACATACCAAAAGGGGTGTTGCACTCTATAATGGGTCTAATGAGTGATGAGTAGAGGGGAACAATTACCTCTTTTTTCCTGGATGAGAAACCTTTTGTGCTGAGGTGTGCCATGTAGAAGGATTTCCTGACTACTGTGGTGATGTGATTATCAAAGGAGAGACTTCTGTCCACCTGTGTCCCAAGGTCTCTTATCACACTTTCAGTGTTAAGTAGACTACCACCTATGTGGTAGTTCATGGGTACAGAGTTTTTACCAAAATGGATGATAATGCACTTTTTGGCATTGAGCTTGAGGCCATGGCTTTGACACCAGGCATCTGTCTCAGTGAGGCCCTTTTGTAGGATGTCCACATTGTTAGGAATTTTGATTATGACTCCTAGTTTGCAGACATCTGCGAACTTTATTAGCCAAAGACCTTCTGTGTTAGCCTGTACTTCAGAGAAGTAGATATCAAACAGGAGAGGACCTAGGACTGAACCCTGCGGTACTCCACTTGTCACTGGTCTGAAGTTGGATTTAGACTCTGCTACTTTCACAGTGTGCATTCTGTCAGTGCCCAGCTGGTAACCCATCTTGTGACATAGGGATTTATACCTAGTTTAGTGAGTTTATCTATATTTCCAGAGTGGGGGATGGTGTCAAAAGCCTTGGAGAGATCTAGACAGGCTGTGTGAACCACCTTACCCTCATCTTTGGCTTTGGTGACCACTTCAAAGTCTATCAGGTTTAGGAGACATGATCTGCCATTTACAAACCAGAACTGGGTAGGGTCCAGAGTTTGGAGATTATCAATGTCATTGTTTATAAGTTCCATGATGATACATTCCCAGTGGCGGCTGGTGACTTCAAATCAAAGGGGGGATGCAGGAGACAGCTGAATGGGTGGGGTCAATAGGAAGGGGTGTGGCCAACTAGAAGGGGGGGAGCTATGCTCAAAACCACAAAAAACTAACTAAATACACTGCCGTGGGTGCCAAACCGTCATTATGAGAGTCCAATCAAGACAAAATGAAGTGTAGAAGAATAAAAATATTTCAATGCATTGGCTGCATGACAGCTTACTTAATATCTAGATGGAAACAAAAAGGTTGTGAGGCATGAAAAAATAAAATTACTTTTTTAAATACATTAATGGAATGCCAGTCAAAATCAAGTATAAGAAAAACAAGCAGCACTCAACTCAAACCACTTCTTGCACTGCAGTTCTAATTATAATTTATATTCAGCTTTATTAAAGTACCAAGTAACATGCAGAAAGTAGAAATCTTTGATGCCCCCACTTGTAAAAATGTTCCTTATCCAAAAAGACCTGCTGCCTGACAACTATCTACTTGTTTCATGGGGAAAACATGATCAAAGTAAAAAATGAAAAGCAAACAAGAAATAAGCTCAAGATACATTGCTTAAAAGGATTACTGTACAGGTTATGGACCACACGATTGGCATTCTGTTTAGTTTACGGGTAAAGCCTGCAGAGATGACTGGAAGTCTCCAAATGTAATGAGCTTCTTAAAATAATGTAATCCTGTCCTTTATTACAAATACTGTCATATGCATTTCAATACCCAAGGCTTATACATTATCTAGTTAAGTATTCTCTACATGGCAACAACAGAAAGGCTTTCAATGTTGGCAATTCTTTAACAGTATGCTTATTAAAGCTTGCTTGCATCTTACAATCTCAGCCAAGCTCAACTGATGGTCATTAAAGTATTGCTACTTAAACACAGAGCAACAGGCACTGAGTAATAAGCATAAATCAACAGTACAAAAATATGACAGAAACCAGACCATTCTGCAAAAATCAAGGACAGATGAAAAGCCACTCCTGTACTTGTGTCTACCTTGGATGGGGGGATACCCTGCACATTTACACTGCATAACTACTCCTTGCCTTGATTCGACACATCCAGAGTCACTACATGGGGGAGTGGGGTGCAACAAGTATGTCACAATTTGAAATGTCTCTGGCTGACTGTGATGACCCTAACACATTTGTCATACCTCTCAACCTCAGAGCAAGAAATCTGGACAAAGCCATACAAAGAAGTGGGACAAAGGCCCAAAAATAAGGCAATTTTTAAATATTGCTCTGATAAACTTAGAAAGATAATAGAATAGGTCTTGCATTAGTATGAATTTTCTGAAGGGTATGAAATCTGAAACTGAAATGTCTGTCATTTTCTAACTTCAGTCTTTAATGATTTGTCACTAATTTGCCAAAAAAACACAATTTTATGAAAAATGGACCAAAAATGTGATGTAAAAATATAAAATAGCCACACAATACAGCTGGGAACCTGTCAAAGAAGGGACACTTTAATATTAGTACTGCTAACTTGAGCAGCTGACAAAATAAAAGAATCTACATGCATTTCTGAAATAAAAAGTAATCTATAACTATGATTACAGTTATTTCTTAATTGTAAACCCTCCATGTTTTCTTCCAAAATTGCTATTTTGAGGAGGGATTATTAGGGGAAGAGCAACATTTTGAGCCAAAATCAGGGACAGTTGAGAGGTTTGGCTATGCCTAATTCTATAAAGCAATTTGCATATATGTACCTCTCAACCTGTTAATGCAGTAAATCTGGACAAGGCCAAATATATTGGGGGAACATACAAACAGTACAAAAATTGCTCTTGTATAAACCGAGACAGTTGATAGAACAAGTCTTACTTTAGCATGCATTGGTTATGAAGTCTGAAACTCAGTGTGTCATTATTTAGTGACTTAATTCCTAAATGATTTGCCACAAATTTTATGAGGAACAAACCAAAAATAAGAAGCAAAAATCTATTCATTCTTTCTTTGAAAATCTGGACAGTTGGGAGGTATAGTTCAGCTGGGGCTGTCTAAGTTTGCTGCCCTTCCCCCTCACAAAATCATGGTCAAATGGAGCCTCCTCCTGCAACCATTCCAATGATCCCATTACTTGGCTATTTCACTCCAATTACCATAAACACTAATGCGCATACTGATTTACTTCCATGATGATTTGGACTTCATTTGAAAGTTTTATTTTGCATTTTACAGCACAAACACCAAGCCATCTGCTAAACAAACTTAGGATTAAAACGTCTCTGCCCTTGAAACTCACATTCATTGAAACAGCATTGAAACCCACATTCAAAGAAAATACATTTTACCAGTGGCAGATAAAGATTAATTCTGGGCTGTTTTCAAATCATAGGCCCCTTGCATATGAAACATACATATGCTCTTTGATACACCTTCCTATTGTTTTGAATATTTTTCCAGTAAACAATGAAACAAAATGCATGCACCAATAATGACAAAACTGCCCAATTTAGAACATCTCCTTCATCAAAGTCTACTCAAACTTCTACAGTCCACCATTATCAGTAAATATGCACAATTCTACAGTCCACCATTATCAGTAAATATGCACAATCTCTGAAGTAAAAAAAGTCATCTAAATAATTCCACATTAAATAAATCTGTAACTAATGAAGAGGTTGCTGCTAGCAAAAACCTTTATATTTCATGGTTTCATCGAAAAATAAAGTGTCTGATGCCCCTGAGGAATAAATTGCCTATATTACATTAAAATGATAAGCTAGTAATATTGCAATAGGAAATGGATGGCAAACAGATAACAGGCTCATAGTTAGTATCAACTTTTTCAGTACAGCAGCATTCACCCCTTGTGGGAGTAGAACCAACAACCTTCTGCATCAAAAGCAAGTACACAACCTGTTGTGCTATTAACTTTGCAAGCTGATTTTCTATAAGCAGCACTAAACTTCTCTTCCCCTGCAGCTCTCAGCTCCTTGTAAAATCTATTCAATACTCAACTGCATCTCAACTTTGCAGCACAAGAAATCTGGAAAAAGCCAAATTTATTGGGGGCTCAAAGGCCAAAACCAGGGACACATTAAACATTGCTTGTATAATCTTGGAAAGTTGTAGAAAATGCTGTGTTACCACCATACATTTTACTGCCAAGGTCCCTGTGCAAAAGAGTAAGAGCAACATACCACTACGCCATATCAGCTGCTTTGTGAAAGAGAGGAAGACTGAAACTTAAATAGCTATCATTTAATTAATTCAGTTCTCACCATAGCTGTCAACCTCTTAGCACAAAACACCTGGACAAACCCAGTAATGAGGGAATACAGCCCTCAGACATATTCAATGAATTCAGTTCTTGCCATAGTTGTCAACCTTAGAACAAAAAACCTGGACAAAGCCAATAATGGGGCAATACAGTCCCAAAAATAAGGACACATTTCAAATATTCATCTTATAAACTTAGAAAATTGCTAGAATAAAAGGTCGTGTTACTATGTATTTTCTGAAGACTATGAAGTCTGAAATTCAAATGCCTGTCAATTTTATTTAACATTTGTTAATCAGGACAATCTGACTTGGAACAAAAAAAACAATTTTCAGCAGAGGCCCAGGAAGAAATAATGCAGACATGTCTTTATAACATGGGAGGACACAAAAGCAAACCCACACAAACACAGGGAGAAGATGCAGACCCCACACAGAAGGCACCCCAGCCAAGAATCAAACCCAAGAACCTGCAACCATAAAGCAACAATACTACCACTGCACCATCAAATATCAAGCATTGCAGCATTTAGAAACCACAGGTATTATGAGGAACAGATCAGATCAAATAGGAAGCAAAAATCTGCAATTTCTTTACAAATGGTGGTGGGTAGGGAATTCAGGTCCTTAACACCTGCATACAAGGTACAGGGTTCAAGCCTGAGTATCTCTACCTGACACCATTTGTTCTCTAGCCACCAGTATATAATAACTGGGGCATTTTATACACACACACACACACACACACACAGTCCCTTATTCTGTCTCTTTCTTTCTCTCTCTCTCTCACACACACACACACACACACACACACACACACACAGTCCCTTCTTCTGTCTCTTTCTTTCTCTCTCACACACACACACACACACACACACACACACACACACACACACACACACACACACAGTCCCTTCTTCTGTCTCTTTCTTTCTCTCTCTCTCACACACACAGTCCCTTCTTCTGTCTCTTTCTTTCTCTCTCTCTCTCTCTCTCTCACACACACACACACACACAGTCCCTTCTTCTGTCTCTTTCTTTCTCTCTCTCTCTCACACACACACACACACACACACACACACACACACACACACACACACACACACACACACACACACACACACACACACACACACACACAGTCCCTTCTTCTGTCTCTTTCTTTCTCTCTGTCTCTCACACACACACACACACACACACAGTCCCTTCTTCTGTCTCTTTATTTCTCTCTCTCTCTCACACACACACACACACTCTCTCTCTCACACACACACACACACACACACACACACACACAGTCCCTTCTGTCTCTTTCTTTCTCTCTCTCACACACACACAGTCCCTTTTTCTGTCTCTTTCTCTCTCTCTCTCTCACACACACACACACACACACACACACACACACACACACACACACACACACACACACATACACACACAGTCCCTTCTTCTGTCTCTTTCGTTCACATGTGCACACACACACACACTCCTACCAGCCCAGCGATCACCAGATCAGCTACTACCCGGCCGCACACACTCCTACCAGCCCAGTGATCAGCTCTCCTGCACGACCCAATCCAGCGACCACCTACTAAATCCTCCTGCATATGACCCGGCCGATCAGCTACTAAATCCTCCTGCATACGACCCGGCCGCACTCACTCCTACCAGCCCAGCAATCAGCTCGCTCTACTGCACAACCCAATCCAGCGACCACCGACTCCTCCTGCATACGACCAGGCCGGTACATCCAATCCAGGATTGACCAAGTAAACTCCTGCATGCTGCTGCTACTAAATCCTGCATGCTCCCCCTTCACCAAATGACCGATCAGTACTCCCGCGCATGCACTAAGTCTCGCAAGTCCTGCGAGAGCAGCTCAGTTCTCTTATTGGCTCTGACTGTGGCTGAAGCAGTCCGGAGCTCCTCTGTGTGGTGCGGTTGTCACCGCACAGAATCATGGTATCTCACAGCAATGCTTGCTGGGTATCTGTTTGTCCCTATCCGGACTGCCAGTAAGGCAGTCATAAATTTTTTGTTTCACAGATATTTTTTTGTTTTATTTTGTAGGTGGCGGGGGGCTGCAGTCTGGCAGTCTGATAGGACGAGCTGCCCCTGTACATTCCATAGCCTTGCAGACCAGGCTCATCAGGCTAACGGGGCAGTAGTTCCTGGGGTCCGTGGTGGCTCCCCCTTTTTGGAGTGGGATAACCGTTGCTGTGCGACATTCAGTGGGCACAAAGCCTGAGGTGAGGCTATGATTGAACATGGTACTTAGGCGGGGTGCCAGTTGGTTCTGTATTTCATGTAGAATGGAGCCTGGGATGTTGTCAGGTCCCATGGATGCTGTGTTCTTGGCTTTGGAGAATGTGTTTTTTACTTGTGCAGCCGTGATTACAGGAACTTTGTATTCTTCCGGTATAGAGATGGGCCCTTTAGGAGGTGAGAGAGGGGTAAAGTTAGCACTGAACCTATCTGCCAAAATGTTGGCAATATCAGTTGGTTCTGTATATTTAGTGCCATTGTGCTGTAACTCAGATTAGATCTGAGTGTTGCCATTGAGATTCTTGACATAGTTATAGAATGCTTTGTGGCTGTCTTTAGAATCAGTGGCGATTTTGTTTTCATAACTAGTTTTGGAGGATTTTATGAGAGATTTCAGCTTCTTACTTAGGCTGACCATGAAGTTCCTCCAATCATGGTTTTTTACTCTTTTTTGCAACAGTTTCTTTCTTCTGTTGTAGAGTTTGTTTATAGCAGAGGACCACCAGATTGGCTTCCTTTTTTTGCAGGATAGCATTTTGGTTCTGTTAGGGATTGCACGATCCATGCACTCATGTAAGTGCTTTTAAAGTGCATTTGTATAGGATTCAGCAGTTGTACCTCTATTGTCCGTCAGCATGGCTGTTGTGAAGTTTGCCACTTCTGTCTTAAGAAGCATGAAGGTGGCTTTGGATAAATTTTATACAGTGGTTTCCTTAATGGGGGTTGGGGGTGGGATGTGGATGTCTAGGGTGATTAGCTTGTGGTCGGATCTGACCAACGAGGAATTGACCTCTGGTGTGGAACACCAGTTGCTCATGTTGGTAATGACCAGGTCTAGGATATTGCTGCCCCTGGTGGGGGTGTGGATAAGTTGATCCAAGGCATTGGAATTTATGAATTCCAGAAAACATTGAGCATAAGAGATGGTACATGAGTAGTTTTCCCAGTTAATGGTGGGGTAGTTGAAATTGCCCATTATTAGGGTGTTAGGTTGTACCCTAATATTTTCCAGTGTATCAAGAAATGAGGAGTGAGAATCCTGGGGCATGGTGGGGGATCTGTAGCAAGCTACAATTTGGATTGTGGTCTTTCCCAGAGTTAGTTACACTTGGATAATCTCAGATGCGTTATGCCGAGCAACTAGCCTGGAGGTGTGGATATTCTTAATGAATATGGACATGCCTCCACCTTTAGTGTTTCAGTCCAGGTTAGGTGGCCGAAAGGTGTGGTATGAATTATAGCCTGGTAATGCAAGGGTGCTCTCAGGAGCCTTGAACCAGGTCTCTGTCACTGCACAGATGTCGATGTTCTCCATTTTAAGGAGGGCCTCAAGTGAGTGCATTTTGAGGTTTAGACGTCTAGCATTAAGTAGCATTACCCTCTGATTTTGCTTGCTTGTGCCTATTACGGTGGTGAATTTGTCATGTGAACCTTGCCTAAAAAAGGCACTATAGGGGTGGCAAGTACCTTAGCTAGTATCCAGAATCCCAATGGTGACAGGTGCAGGCCATCTCTGGCAAAGCATCGTGGTTTGTCGATCATGTCATCCCAGGCAGACAGATACTGGATCCCATTAGAATGACACCAAGAAGCTTAGCCAATTGTTGAAGTCAATCATTTTGTCCTTGTACTGTGGTATCATTCTGGGTGATGGCAGGATGCTACTCAGGGCTAGGGTCATACCTGCCTGGGATACAAGATCGGACAGCTCCTCCATATCTCTTTTCATGTAGTCAAGGGAGGTACATCTCAGGTCATTCACACCAACATGGGCAATGACAGAATCATATTTGTACTTGTTGTGGAGTGAACTGAGTGTGTGCATTATGTGGTGGATCCTGGCACCTGACAGGCAGCTGACAGTAACTTTCTCCTTATTTAGCCTGGTGAGTGGTACATCAGTGTACCTGACTATAGAGCCAGCTATGGCTAGAGTGTTGGGTATGTTGTTATGCCTTATGGGCTGTGGTTGAGTAGCACACTGAGTTTTTGGGCTATGTGTCATTTGGGTTGTGTTGGGGGGGGTGGAGGTCGCTTGCATTTCTGCTTTGGAGGTCCCTGTTGCTTGTGTAGATTTTTATTGAGAGCCTCCACAAATGTAGGTGTGTTTTGTGTTTCTATGTGTGTGTTTTGGTGGTGTAGGTCTTGAGGGACTATGTGATGAGTGTGGTGTGGTGCAAGTATTTTCCTTCTCCTCTTGACTGTCTAGTCCAGTCTTGGGTGAAGAGAGCTTTGCTTCCAATTTGGCTATAAAAGTGCATCTCTCACAGGTTGTAGTGTTGGGTGGTAGGAGGAGAGGGTTGTCCGTGTACATGAGGCAATTGCTGCATTGCCCCAAGATGTCCAGATTCATCAGGTAGATAGGAGAAAACACTGGGAGCTGACCCTTAGACATGCCTGGATAGATGCTTATTTATTAAGTACTAAAACTGTTTTCCTCTAGACAAGTCAGCAAAGTTGAGTGCTGTAGTAATTTGTAGCTTATTTACTGTTTACAATGAGTTCTGAACAAGTACTGAGCTCAAAGAAACAGATTTGAGTGCTGAAACTAGAAAACTGGCTAGTTCTAAGAAACAAAATTAAGCTAGAAAGCTTCACTTCAACACAGAAAGGCTTGGGGGCTCAGAAGCTTACAAACGGTTCTGGATGCAGCAAATCTGTATCTGGACTAGACGACTTACAGGAAAGGCAGGAAACAAGCTTAGAGCATATATTTTGTAAAGTGGAAAGGGGAAAGGAGGAGCAGAAACTAACTGGGTTGGCCTTCTCAAATGTTTTCCCTGGATTAGGTAGAATGAGGTAATGACACTAGACTGGGAGGAGTGTCCCAGATCAAATTTACAGTAGGGGTGGAAAACAAAAATCAGAACAAACAAACCCAACCAGATGCTTAACAATTGTAGAAAATTTCTAGTTAATACCTCACACACAGTGAAACTAGCTAGAAAAGTATATGCAAACAATAAAAGTGCTATAAATAACTCGTAAAAATAAGCAAAAAAAACAGGATACTTAATGTTATATATCACGGATTAATTGGCTCAGAGCCCTTCCTCTGATAGCTCAGTGTGATATGGCAGAAAAACTCACAAGTTAGCTTAAGTTACCAGAAACAACTTTAAAAAAAAAAGCTTGAAAGAACCAATGAGGTGCTTACTCCAAGCCGTAGTCCAGGTAACCCCAACTAGCCAATGACCATAAACAATTCACTCTCACTGAAATGCTATACTGGCTTTGGTTAAACTATGATGGCCTGGAACATGTGCTTAGACACACAGCCTCTACTAACAAACAACTAGGCCCAAAACACAAGCCTGGATATGGACAATGCTACACTACTCACACTACTTAGGTAGAAAAAAACTGCAGAAATGTTTAAACAGATAAAGGATCAAGGAGACTCTAGAGAATGCTTTTAACTACAAACAAGTTATGAATAGTATTATACCATATGGCTTCTTTTTACAGCAGTTATTGGTCAAGACTGATTTGTGTTTTTTGCTGGCTGCAACTCATATATGCTATATGAAGATATTCCCACAACATTCCCTCAAGCTTTTTTCTTGATTTGACAGGCTGAAAAACAAAAAACAATTTTGACGAAAATATTTACTTTATGCAGCCTGCACCTTACTTCCTTCATAAATGTTATGCCTTACTTGTTTCATCATATTTATAATAACTGAAAATATGGCTGAGAGATAAGTCTGCATAACGGCCATATGAAGTATTATCTACCAGATCTGTGAGAAGTTCAGGACAGTTAGTTATACAGTCTTTGGATCATCTGCATCCAAGATGCTCCAGAAAATGAAGAAGGATTAGGGCATGTCAGTACTTCTGCTCTACTTAATATTGCACATACCCCAGCAAGTGCAATTTCTGATTCCACTTCATTCTGGGAAAAGAAGCAGACGGCAGACAAAATAATGTAGCAGGAGGATAAGTCAGACAAGGAGAAGCAGCAAGAAAATAGAAAAGAAAATGAAGTAAAAATAAGTATATGGGAACACCATCGCAAAGACACATCTTTGTAGAAGTCTAGTGATTAAATGAAGTTAGGAAGTAGACTAGTGGAATTATAATGAAAAAGAGAAAGAGAAACAGGGAAGCAAAAGTTCTATAATCTCACATCGTTCATTAATTGTAATCAAATGCAAATATGCCTCCCACAAAAACAATAAATAAATAAATTGATTAATTAATAAGCACATTGTTCTCTTTGCTACTATGGCAATTCCCAATGACAGCTATCAGCAAACAGTACAGTGTAGGCTGTAACACACCTACTGTCTGTGCCGTTGGAGGAAGCTGGCCAGTGGACATCTGTATAGTGTCTTCTAAAGTCCTGCAGTCCATTCTTTTCAGAGCCATAGATGCTATACTTGGGTTAGCACTGTCTGGCATCTATTTGTAGCCCAGATAGTAGTATATAACCTCATTTTTCTCAAGTTCATGAATCATCGGTTGTTACGTTTTCACAGGCAATGGCATACGCTATGATTTATTTAATTTAGTGACATTGCTATCAATGACTTCATTCAAGGAAAATGTGTTAAGCATCCACTCCTATTTACCAGGTCTTGGTGTCAAACCTCTATCTTTCCTTGAAATTTTACAGTGATCCATATTGACTTTTTCCTGTCATGACCTGGCCATACAGTAAAGCAAGTTGTATGTAATATTCTAAAACATTACACAGTTAAGAGTAAGTCAAATAAAATAAACAACTCCCTGCATGAAGCAAACAATCAAATTCCCTAAATACAAACTAACAAACATAACATATGAATGGCCTTCTAAGTCTAAAAAGAATAGCAAAATATATCACATCCTTCAATTTAACCAAACTTTCAGATTTTTCTCACCACATGCACCAACATCTACCTATTCAATTAAAGCCAACTTCTCAAACCCAAGATATTTTCAATTCCAACCATAGAAGGTAACACCCAACCCCTATAGTGAAGCTATCACAGCTACATTAATTAGGATAAAAAAAATAAAGAAAGAAAAACTAAAATAAGAAAGACCAACCCAAACCAAAATGTTTATACCCTGGTTTCTCTGCATGGCAGTACCTTTCATCTACATATCACTCTTACATATACTCAGCCTTTCCACAGCAACTAATATTGACCTGCCTAATTTCAAATATACAGTTACAATCACAATCTCAGAATGCCTTCCTCCCCTTATAACTACAGACCCATGCAGATACTCTCTCCAGTCACTCGTTCTTATTTTTATTATTTTTGTGGCACTTGCAGCCAGGAAGACCATGGGTTAGTATCAGTTTCTCTCCTTCCCTGCAAACCCCTCCTCTAAAAGAATGACCAGCTTACTTGCCCCCCGTACTGGGACTACCAATCTGGGAGCATAGTTGGTGGGAACAGAAGGGGAGGAGGTATCATTCTGACCCAACACAAGGCTTTTTTTTAATGCCATGACATTCCCCTGAGAGGTGGGAGTACAATGGTATACGTACTCACCCATGGACATCCTTTTCCATGAAGTATTAGCATCAACCTTTCTCCTCTGTGTACATATACAAGTGTGAGGCACTAACAATGCTCTCCAACCCTGGGCCAGAAAAATGCATGCTGTCACAAATCACTCACGCACTCTCTATGGGAGAGGCGTGCTAGCCATTAGCTTCTCCAGCCTACTCCAGCTGGCATTTGAGCTTCATAGATTGTTAGCTGGTCAAGGGTCACTAGCATCTCAACTGTACATTCTGTACCTGGGATACCAGGTGACCCTAATCACTAAAGTTGTCAAAAAAATTCTTTATAACCAAATATTCAACCATATGAAAAAAATATCATACACATACTGTCTGATTTAGAGCAGGACACAGTATACTGTTCCATATAAAAATGACACCACGATGGAGAAAGGCTGTCTGTCTGCTGACATCTTTATCAATTTGAAAAAGACATCCAAGAGTGCTACTCACTCTTTCCCTTTATACAAGCTTCAAAACATTAAATACCACCAAACTCAATATTGTGATTCCTTGGCTGTTTTCACCAAATATTCTTCACTGTCCAAAGTTCCAGGACTATTTTCTTTCAGGTGTTCCTCAAGGGTGAGTTATTTAGGTCCGCCATCATTTCTGTAGTTCAAAGTCATAACGCTATATGTAGGTGAAGCAATATTCCATACTTCTTAACCTGTCAGTGCAAGAAATCTGGGCAAAGCCAAAATTATTAGAGGGACAAAGGTCCAAGAAAATGGACAGAGTTTAAACATAGATCTTATGAATTTAGAACATTTCTAAGAAAAACAGATTTTGTATCAGCATGCATTTTTCTGAAGGATATGAAGTCTGAAACTCAAATGTCTATCATAATTTAATTACTTCAATCTTCAGCAATTTGATAGAAAACCACAAATTTTATGAGGAACAGACCAAAAACATGAGGCTAAACTCTGGATATTCTATGAAAATCTGGACAGCTGAGAGGTATGCAAAACTCAACTACTCTGGATGCTTCACATCAGATATTCAAGGCCTCCTGCAGACCTGTTTTCACCAGTCCTGTCATTATATCTCTAATATATCTTCACTCACCCAATTTGTCAATGGATTACAATCACAAGATAAAATTAAACATTTCAAAAACTTCCTCAATAGAACATATAAACGTTAAGTCAATGACTGCCACTTGTAACGGGCCAAGAGAATAATAAATCAAAAGAATTACTTCGACATAGATATCTAGGCCTTTTAATGGACCCTCATTTTTAGAAATATAACTAGGGCAGCACAACGTGAGCACCTGCCCCATTTGCAAGATCAGCAGATGCTGATGGTGCATGAGTGCAGTGGCAGCAATGATTAATGAATGGCAATACTACATTTACAGCTCATGCTTAACATGAGGTGCATGCAGTAGTAACTGTAGCACTATAGCAATCTGCTTGTTACAGTTTTAGCAAGCAGCTTCCTACAGCTGTAGTACTGAAGAACAGGTTTTCTAAATGTTTTGCTCTTCAACTTTTAAGTTTTTTTTTTTTTTTCTGCTCCTCAGCTTTGAATTGAGAGGGATGTCAGACTGGGGTCACATGAACTAGTTACAGTTCTGCCTATCTTACCTATAAATCCTACACTGTCTAGGTAACAAAGTAAGCCTGCATAAAGCCTACTACTCTCACAGAATATCTGCAGTCAGTGTCCTTATGCCCAGACTGGAAAATGCCCTCAGCCACAGATCAGAATATGCCCACCTCATAACCTCTCTAAACACAAGTTAGTGCATCAATGCTGCTGAAGTTGCTATCAGCAAAATCTGTTGATTTATTACCTTTGCCCCCAGATCTGAACATCACTGTACATACTCTTAAAGGAGAAGATGGGTACCTATCCCACCCAGAGACAGCTTCCTACCTTCTACACTTAATTTCAAGCTCCTCCATATTAGCTGTTGTACCACCCTCAAAATAGGTTAGAACTAAATATCTTCCCTGTATGACCCACAAGTTATAGATAGCAATGTTTTGCTGCAGAGGCATCCTTTTTCAAAAGTAGCAGATGGAAAATGTTGTCTAAAATAACTCTTGTCAAATGGAATAGCCTTCCAGTGGAAATTTACAAAATTATGATATTCTCACTATTTGTGGAAAGTTTGCAGCCAGTTCAAGGGTGCCTAAGATAGAGATTAAAACACATTTTTATTCCTGTACCTTTTCATAAATTTCAAATCCGATTCATACAATGCTATTTTATTGAAATGTGATCTGCCTTCATACCACTGTCAATGTCTGTATGTGTATACAACTAGTTTTCTCCAATTATTCAATATTTTTATAAATTTGTTCCACTGGGTATAGTTGAACATATACATATACTATTTGTTTGTGTACAATGGAGAAAAAGATGTTTTGGTACCGATTTTTAAGAATAAGGGTGATGTGCAGAGCTGTAGTAACTACAAAGGGATTAAATTGATCAGTCACAGCATGAAGTTATGGGAAAGAGTAGTGGAAGCTAGATTAAGAAGGGAGGTGATGATTAGTGATCAGCAGTATGGTTTCATGCCAGGAAAGAGCACTACAGATGCGATGTTTGCTCTGATAGTGTTGATGGAGAAGTACAGAGAAGGTCATAAGGAATTGCATTGTGTCTTTGTGGACTTAGAGAAAGCATATGACAGGGTGCCTAGAGAGGAGTTGTGGTATTGTATGAGGAAGTCGGGAGTGTCAGAGAAGTATGTAAGAGTGGTACAGGATATGTACAAGGGTAGTGTGACAGTGGTGAAGTCTGCGGTGGGAGTGACGGATGCATTTAAGTGGAGGTGGGATTACACCAAGAATCAGCTCTGAGCCCTTTCTTATTTGCAATGGTGATGGACAGGTTGACAGACGAGATCAGACAGAAGTCCCCATGGACTATGATGTTTGCAGATGACATTGTGATCTGTAGTGAGAGTAGGGAACAGGTGGAGGAGACCCTGGAGAGGTGGAGATATGCTCTAGAGAGAAGAGGAATGAAGGTCAGCAGGACTAAGACAGAATATATGTGTGTGAATGAGAGGGAGGATAGAGGAATGGTGAGGATGCCAGGGAGTAGAGGTGGCGAAGGTGGATGAGTTTAAATACTTGGGATCAATAGTTCAGAGTAATGGTGAGTGTGGAAGACAGGTGAAGAAGAGAGTACAGGCAGGATGGAGTGGGTAGAGAAGAGTGTCAGGAGTGATTTGTGACAGATGAGTACCAGTAAGAGTGAAAGGGAAGGTTTACAAGATGGCAGTGAGACCAGCTATGTTATATGTGTTGGAGACAGTGGCATTGACAAAAAGGCAGGAGTCAGAGCTGGATGTGGCAGAGTTAAAGATTTTAAGATTTGCACTGGGTGTGACAAGGGTGGACAGGATTAGGAATAAGTATATTAGAGGGTCAGCCCAGGTTGGAAGGTCTGGAGACAAAGCCAGAGAGGCAAGATTATGTTGGTTTGAGCATGTGCTGAGGAGGGATGCAGAGTATATTGGGAAAAAGATGCTAAGGATGAAGCTGCCAGATAACAGGAAAAGAGGAAGGCCGAAGATAAGGTTTATGGATGTGGTGAGAGAGGACATGCAGGTGTTTGGTGTGACAGAGCAAGATGCAGAGGACAGGAAAAAATGGAAACAGATGATCCGCTGTGGCAACCCCTAATGGGAGCAGCCGAAAGAAGAAGAATATATATTTTTTCTGTATCATTAGCAGTAGAAAGGTAATAGAAATCAAATATATTAGCAGTCTTTAATAATATGCAAAATGTCCTAACCTCCTTACTGTGTCATCATAACAGGTATTTGGAACATGCTGTTTTTTGTTTCCTTATGGAAGATATCCAAAGCATATACAATTTTAATGTAACCTCACTGACTTACATTATTGTTATGTGAAATTAATTATTGTTATGTGAAATGAATTTCTGTAATGTTTTTACCTAGTTTGGTGGTGGAAAAGTTCCCTTGACAAGCCACACGCCACCCATCTGATTCACAAACAATTTAAAATGTGAAATAAAATAAATCTAGTGAAGGTGCCTAATTAATTACTTATCTCCAATAATCTGAATTTGTGTTTGCATTTCCGGTTCAGTACAACTCAGCAATTCAGCAAGTCATGATTTAATCATATGCTACTTTTGGGGGGCTGCATCCTCATATCTCTGACATCGCTTCATACTCTGACTCCAGTGCTATGTACACTGATGACACTTAGTGTGAGTCAGACATGAAGGATGCTACATGCAGAAAAGATTATGATCTACATTCAGAAAATTCTGCACATAACCACGCAGATGATTTATAGCTGAGTACATGAAAAAAACAGCTAGTCATAAGCACATAACAAGAGCTCACTTAACATAACAATGCTATGATTTAGTGCAAATATTTTTTACAGAGTGATGAAAAGGGTAACATGGACAGTCATGTCATAGTGATGCACCATGAGGTAACAATTATGACTCAGGATTATTTACATGCTGACATCAACACATTGCTCCTGATGTGTACAAAGGTAAGGAAGTCAGAGCATGCTATAACTGCAGCTAACACATAAAGTTTAGGGCTCAGTAAGGTGTAAATACTAGAAAATGGCCAGACTGCACATGAAAAAACACATTCTGTCACTGCCATTTTATGCCATCATAATGTTTTAAATTACAGCATGCAGGACAGGGAGGCTGTGATGGGTCACTAAACCACCTTGTTTTTAGTAACTCCATGTTCCCTTTCCATCAATCCTTTTAAACTGGATATTATGATTCATTTATCCTAGCAACTTGCCAGAAATACTAAAAGTTCTGCACACAGCAATGTCTGAGGTAGAAATGTTCACTTAAATAGACTTTTATATTTCTAGGTACAACTGCTGAAAATTATAGGAATGCATTATAAGTATGAAGGGGCCAACAGCAATGGATGTAGTGTTTGCCACAACACTGTTTCAATCTTGAATATCATGAAGGAAGTGAAGACAAAATTATAGATGCTTCTGTTAGTGCCTATATGTTGTTTGAGGAGCCTTGTTAGGGTAGTAGGAGAAAGGTTAAGACCTCTGTGAACAGATTATACAACAAAGTATTTTACAGAATACAATACAGAAGTAATTCCTGGTCACAGTCTAGTACTTCAGTGAATCTCGAATGGCTTATTCTCCAGGATTCATATACTACAGTAATTACTGTCAGAGGTCTTCTTTCAAAATCACCCCCCCAGGTTGCTACTCCAGTAGGAAATTCAGTGAGTTGTGTTTGGTAACTATTAGGTCTCACTTTGGTGAAGCCTAGCTGGAAGTAACTAGTTAAAGGAAATTCCTTTTATCATGTTTCTTCAACATCCATTAGTTAGTCATTTACTTTATTTATGCATTTTATATTTGCAGGATAGAAATGCTGATGTAATTGTCCATTCAGGCTGATGAAGGACAGACAAGGTGATCCAAAATGACCTTTTCAGTCATAACCTGTTTATTCAGGAAAGTAGGTTGTACAAAGTATTGTAAAGCATCTCCATGCATCTCTTTGGCAAAGGCCTCCTGCACTCACATAAATACATTCAGATATCCATCATAAACACACACACACATACACACACACACACACACATACACACACACACACACACACACACACACACACACACAGACACACACACACACACACACACACACACACACACACACACACACACACACACACACACACACACACACACACACACACACACACACACACACACACACACACACACACACACACACACACACACACACACACACACACACACACACACACACACACACACACACACACACACACATGCTTCTAACTTTATTCACACCCCCAATAGTGAAGCGTACATACACATCCACATACATGCATACAGACACTAACGCACACATCACCTCTGCATTTTTCCTGAACTTCATTGAACTTAACTGCATCACAACTGCTTTAGATGGAGTCAATGGGTGCCTGCCATCTTTGGATAGTGTTATATTTTTCCTCTATGCGTAGAAGCTTATACAACTGTGTGATTCTCTGAATCACTAGGAAGTATAAATTAGGAGCTGCAGGCATTTTCAGGGGAGACCACATGGCTAATTAGCTCACCTGGATTGTCTCATTACAATGTGGCAAAGCCAATAGGATCATCCTCCATGCTGATGCTCTCACTAGCGAGAAAACTCATTAGTAGGGTGGTCTATGAATCAGAAACGGATACCCTGAGGGGGAATCCTCTTACATTAAGGCTTCCCATTTGCAGTAATCCTTTCTGAATCCCAGGTATTGGGTTTAAAGAGTTTTAATGCAAGCAGTACACAAATAATTTGGATATAAGTTATGTAGGTAAAACAACAATAATGTTATATTAGATAACATTGAATAAGCACTGGATATATAAAACAGATTGAAATGCCAAAGGAGAAGGATTTTCCTTATTAATGAAAACATCTGCATTGATTGCTACAGTAATCCTCCATTTTAATGCAGCAATGAACCTGAATCAGTAAGAAATGCATACAGTTTTTGGTAACAGTTTTTGGTAACATAAATGAGACATTAAGGAATTAACTTGTATTACAGGTAGAGAAGATGCAATATTGCAAGTACCAGTGTATTTTCATATATATATATATATATATATATATATCTATATATATATATATATATATATATATATATATATATATATATATATATATAGATATATATATAGATATATACTGAAATATAAATCATGTTTCATTATATATATATACTGAAATATAAATCATGCTTCATTTGGTTAATTATAGCTATAAACAGTATAATTTTGGTTATTGTCCTAAATGTTCTCCAATTAATAGAACATGTTTTGCTTAAGGTCTGAAAGTGGTGCTCTCTGTTATATTTTCTCAACATTTATTTGGAAAGCCATGAACCTGAGGAAGAGCAGATGCATATGAGTATTATGATTTCTAGACTGCAAGCCTGGATCTTAGGTATAGTTTGTCATTTTTTACTTATACCTGACAATGTCTTGGCATCCCAATACACTGTTTTGAAATTAGAGTAGTGATACAGGTGTGCCATGAAGGTTTGTATGCTTCTTTTTTGAATACATTGCCTTTTATTTTTCATTTATTTATTTAAATTTATTTATTTGAAGTCACAGTCATTCTTCAAACTATTACCTGGGGCACTACCTTGCCTGAAACAGAAATTATTCTGGAATCCAACTCACATAGCTTAATTCATTCATGTATGTATGTACATACGTTTTATTGACTGAATGTAGTTTTGGAGCTTGGTAGAAAATTGCTCTGCTTGATGTGTAGTGGGAACTTATAACAAAAAAGATGATGTTTTGCATTAATGACCTGTTATACTAACAGGGGTTAATAATGTTGTAGTGAAGTTTTATGCCTTTAGAATGAGTGTTTGCTGAACTGCTCTTTCATAGCATAGAAAATTATACTGTAATATCTGCACAGAAGCTGGAATGAAATTAAGTTAATTGAGAGGGGTTTTAATCTTTTGGGACAACATAGGTTGCCCAGGCCAATGAGTTTGTTGTTGTTGTTGTTGTTGTGGAATCTCTGAATTCTTTCAAGTAGGCATATTTCCTTAGTTAGGTACATACTGAATCGGGCATTATATTCAATGACAGATATGTTTAATATGGGATAAATGAAACAGAACTGTGACTTCTTTAATACAAGGAAATTCTCTGAATGTGATTTGTGCAAAACAAAATGATTTTCTATCCACAACTGAAACACTATGTTCAAAGGAAAACTTGATTTCAGCATAATCATGGCTGAAGGTTTTCCCCTGTGCTGAATAGTTTGTGGATGTGAGAATTCTGTTATATGGGTTTATTTTGAACATGCCTGTGCTCATTGCCATTGGGAATGGACACCTCAATGCAACTCTTTAACTGGGAGTAAAACTGAAAGCATATGCAGAAGCATCGTTTTGGGATTGTTTGGGGGATGATACCATTTATGATTATCAAGAGTGTCAGTAAATAGTAAGCAGTAGATTCTGGAGTGTCCTTTTTGAATGCAGTGAACTTCTTGTAGATTGTGAAGTAAGTTTTAAGAAACAAGGTCACTACTACATGGTCACATGTTTTCAGATGTGATGTGCCATGAGGAGAAGTACAGACTGGACATATGTTGGCAGAGATTTTATCAAGAAGATGGGCATAATCTGGTAGAAATTCAGGACTATTTGGTGGAAAAAAATAGCATTTACAAAATATGGAAACCTTTAAGCATACTTATTAGCTGTTACATAAGTAAGCCATTTGAAGGAGGAGCGGGAGATGACTTCTCCCATATGAAACAGATGTGATTAAATAGTTTACTTTTCAGCTTGACATAAGCAGTTTCAGTGCCCAGAAGGGGAATAGATGACATTTTGCAACTGGCAATTACATGTTAGCTGGTTTTATTATCACTTGGGATTCAATACGTTCTAAGGTGGCAAATTGCAGGACTGGACATAAGGTGATTTGGAGTTGAAAAAAGATGGATAATTTGAATATTATGGACCCAACTTCCTGTGGGCTTGAACGCATGGTAAGTAGTGAATTCTGCTGTAAAATGATGTTAAGGCTTACAACATTTAGTTAGTAAGTTTACTAGGGTAGTACACTGATTACAATAGACCATTTGCAGGCACAGCCTAAGATACCAGCAGTTACACCTTGATACTGCTTGTATTGGAATTTATGTTAGAATGTCAAAAAGTTGAAACTTGTCTTAAAACGGGACTATATATGGGCCATGAAAGTTTTGGCCACTATGAAAAAAACATGCCATGAGGGGTACATACCATCCATGGGAAAGCAGAAGCAATGTTTGACCATCTAATCTGAAGTAATCAGACACTGGAACCTCTTGGAATGACAGCAGCTTATTGTCCAATTATGAAAGCCAGTTACTCTGTCTTTGTATGTAGGCACTGTTCTCAGGAATACTGCTTAATACAAGGGTCTTACATTCATTGAAGACATAATCAGGGAGCTCATTTATGTCTCTTCATATCTCCCTTAGGGTAGAATATCTAAGATCATATTTGGGAAATGAAGGGTTCTAAGGGCCCACGTAAATTCCCCAATGTTAGCATTAAAGAAGCAGATTACTGTTACTCTGTTCTCATCCAGACTAATAAGTGCAACATCTGCATATTGGATAATGAAATTGTCAGAAGAAGAGCATTTCTAGGCTATGCTGCAGACCTTGGGGACCTTAACAGAGCAGGCTTGCATCTCTCAGTCTAAGTGATTCATATTAGAACATACTTCTCAAGCATCCAGTATTTGTTGGGAAAAAAAACAATATTAAAATTCAAATAGCAGTGTGCTATGAAATTCCTGGTGGCACACTTAAATTACAACTTTTTACTGTTTGACTTCTTGCAGTCATCTACTGCATCTCCAACATGGCAATGTGGTGAGGAAGCAGAAGTCCAAGTGCAAATATTGACTCTGATTTTAAGACTGCAATGTGTGAATGCAAGGAGAACTAACTTGAAATAAAGCAGGAATTGTTTAAACCTCTCTGTGCTTGTGCCATACAAATAGGCATCACAGAAAGCCTTTTTTTAAACCTGTGATGCTAGTTGCCATGCAGATTCATGTCTCAAACATACATGAAAATGTACTGCACTGCTCTAAGTATAAAAATGAATTATTTAAAGCTCTCTGTGCTTGTACCTATATGGAGAAGAGACAGAGAATATTTTTAGATTCTATATTGTAATGATAGGCATGCTTTGGTTTCATAACATATCCTAGATGTGTTTACAACTTGGTTCTATGGTTTGGTTCCCATTTGGAGATATTGTTTTTTAGAGTTTGCCTTGGTTCTGTACAAATTTTTACCATGTCTCCGATTTAAATTGTATGTCACAAAAGGATGTAACAAATAGATTGATGAGGTTCTAGCTGCATGTACATGTGCATGGTGTGTACATGTATGTGTGTGTGTGTGTGTGTGTGTGTGTGTGTGTGTGTGTGTGTGTGTGTGTGTGTGTATATATATATATATATATATATATATATATATATATATATATACACATGCTTCCCATGATAGATTAGAATCCTGTCCAAGACAGAGTTCTTGCATTATTGTCCCTTGCCTGTCTGAATAGGATGCATCTCTCTGTAACCCTCAGTCGAATAAGTGGAAAATGAAAATTAATAAATGAATGCTACTTACCATTATGCTAACTGATAGTGCCATCACAAGTTAACTTTTTAAATATATTTATACTAATTTCTGAGTCTGACTACATGAGGTCTGGCATCTTGAAGTAATTCTGATTGTTTAGTCTGCCTCTAAGTATCCCACAATGCAGTGCTTGCCTGTAAAAAAATTATATTGCCCAGGTGTCTTTCTTCCTAAACATCCTTTCACTGCATTGATTTTACATGCATAAACTGCTGTCTTTCAGCTGGTTAGTTTTTAAGCCATTCAATGACTACTTAAAATACAAACAGTGCAAATGTTACAGAACAGACTTTCAAAGTGTTTTTTACTGCTGCTTCTTTTTAGAATGGCTAAACTGCAGTCTTTTGTGAAGCCTGAATTGTAATACTTTTACTTATCTCCCATCTCCCCTTCACACCTTACTTCCTTAGCTGTCAAAGTGCTAATTTGAGCTGTTACCTGCTGTGATTGACAGCTCACAGCAGGAGACTGGACTCATGTACTGTTTCCTTGTTCTAGCCTTTACTTTCTCTGTTGGTAAAGGAAGGACCAGGGAGGTGTGACATCACAGGTTGGGTGGGTTTTTAGGGCAGTCATAATGATGTCAGTTTGGGGAGGAGGAAATGGCTAGAAAACTACACTACCTGTATGCAATGGCCTTGATGACATCAGTGAATTGGAGACTGCAGCAAGCTTTTTCAGGGTGGAACAAAAGTGTTTTTGAAAGTGAAACCACCATAGTACAGTAAGATACTGTTCTACTGGAGAGGTACAGTCAATTTAAAATACTTTAAATGATGTATTGTTGTTTATTAATAGCAGGGACAGTAAATAGGGAGAAAAAAGACAGAGACGTTGAGCATTTAATAATAGAATCCCATTGTTGTCATTTAAAACAATCCCTTAATGGCCCGGCTAGATCTCAGTGCTTCAATAAAGAGTTACAGAATTGATTATGACTGACCTAGTTAGCATCCCGGTATGCATAACATAAAATGTAGCATGGCAAAATATTACAGTAATAATACAGTCCACAGCTTAAAATGTCATTGCTATATTAAACTACTAATGAAAAAAAGCATTCCACCTTAAAATGCTCCCCTGAGGGTAAGTATGACACCCAGATCTTTTGCCCATTCAAAGGTACTATTCTTAGAATGTCACGCCATTGGCTGTTTAATTAGAATTGCTCAGGCTTTGGGCTAATAATGAGGTTCATCATGTAACCTTGGGTTTTTTGACTCCCTCTGCATCCACTTGAAAACTAAAAGTGTTTTAGCCAGACAGTCTTCCTATGTCTCTCCTGAAAATAGCATTTGAACTACCTGGTTGACAAATACATAAATGGCTCTACACTTTACATACCAACATGTATGTATTAATTTGTATTTTTTAAAGCTGGAATGTGATGACACAAAACTTTTGACCAAATATGTAAAAAAAAAAAAAAGTGGGCAAGTAAGAAATTAGCTCAGAATAAAAGTTAAATGCAGATATTCTTGGGAAATTGGTTGAGAAAGATATTCTGATCTGCAAGAAAAAATGATTTTTGAAACCACTGAGTTTATATGCATTCCACAACTTTAGGTAATGATGACACCTCCAGCTTTTGTTAGGAAGTTTCCAGGTAACCCTGTCTATGGTGACACCTCATGAGACAGTCTGTGTCAAAGGAACTACTGTTGTTGTTACATTACAGGTCTTGTTTTGGTGTGTTATTTAGCTGTAATCAGTGTAGGGGAGTAGCTTGTGTATTAAGTCCCCATGTTTACTGGAATCAGTCCTGGTCTAACAAAAGCATAGGTGGGTAAATACCACATGACATACGGTTTACATACGTTTGTGCGGATGACATTCTGTCAGCTGCAATGTGCCGAAAATCAGAATGTCCAGTGCACAAACATTTGTGAACCAGATAGTCGACTACACTTATGCGAATGCACTACTGCATTCGCATAAGTGTAAGTCGACTATCTGCACGGAGATCGCGGTACAGTGGGGAGTGGAACTTCATCCACATCCCCACTGTAGTGCGATCTCGGAGTTAGAATATGTAAGTAGGAGGGGTGTGGGGGGTGCAGGGGGCAAAAATGTGATTTGTCATATAGGAGTCTGATTTACATCAGTTCCTATATGGCTATCACGTGGTGGCTTCGACAACAATGTTTTTTTTTTCATTTCGGTATTACTGTTCATTTTTCTGAATGGAAAATGTTTTTCCGTTTGAAGAAACAATAATAAAGCTGGCATACTCCCCCAGCCTTGATTATTGCTATTATCCATCAAGCCAGATCAGTCTTCTCCTTTTTGTTTTACATTCACTTTACAGATGAATACACTTTTGAAAAATAATTCCTGTGAGGTTTAAAATTTCTGTCAATACTTCAGGGAATCACTGAAGAGCTGGGTTTTCTGCTACTATAAGAAAGTGGAAGAAATTAAAGAAAGATGGTGTGATTTATGAACAGAAGTGACAGAGAATGCTGTAAAATTTTAATTCATGCTTGATTTTTTATTTATTTCATCAACTGTAAGACAAAAACAGTTTGTTAGTATAACTACGGTTATCTTCTGAGCATGTACCATTGTTTTATTCTGAACCAGCATTTCTTGCTCAAGTTAGGCCACTCAGGCAACAGTCTGACAGCAATGTTAAGCACCTCCATGTTGCCCTCCAATAGATCTGTTTGTGATACTCTAAGGTGCAGGTTAGTGGTGGAATGATGACTTGGGATTTTTGTTCCTTTCCTATTTGTGGGATGCAGTTATAACAATTAAATATACATGCTCACATCTGTTTTGATAGTATTGGGACTCATGATGCCCAGCACCATCAGTACTGCATGCACAGTGTTTTAGAACCAGAGTCAGACTCGGGCCATCACAGAGAGAAGCAACACTTTTTAGTTTGTTCACAGCATAATATAGAGATGAAAGCTGTTTCAGGAAAGATACTGCTTGTAAATAAACTTGCAACATGCATGAATAAGGGTGAGCAGTACTTTGTACTGATTGACATGACAGACATCAGAGGTACCTGTTTGTCATGTGTGGCTGTACACATCCTGTACCTTTACACAGCATCAAGTGTATAGCAGCATCATTCTGTAGTGTAGCCGATTGAGTTTGCACTACAAAGTATTGCATGGAACTGTGACACATAATAAGAACACTTTACAAGTACAGCATTGATATGCTGTGTGTCTATTGTTTACACTTTTAAGCTGTGGTATCTTTTACTTTATTACTTATTCTGTGGATTTGTGGTTAGTATATTGCTTCTTTCAGTGGCCAAGTCTCATGGATACAAGAATTTTTAGCTCAATGAAACTTGGATGCTGATTGGCTGAATGATATGATGTGCATTATAATTAGAAATATTGCTGCTGCTAGCAGAATTAACTCAATATTGTCTACATCTTGTGGAACTGTTCACATTTTGCACAATAGCAAAACACAGATCTTGTGTGTGTGTGTGTGTGTGTGTGTGTGTGTGTGTGTGTGTGTGTGTGTGTGTGTGTGTGTGTGTGTGTGTGTGTGTGTGTGTATGCATGATGTGCCTGTGTATATTTGTGAGATACAGAGAAACAGAGAACTCTCACTTCAGGAATTATACTTAATCTGAATAAACGCTTTCAGCTTCAACAACACAGTAAGCAAAAAGTACGATGGCTCCACCAATAAGTGCCCCTCACCACAAACTCGCAAAGGCAATATAAAAGCAGCTAAATGAACAAAAATCCTTCACTTCAAAAGGTTGTCATGAACTAGACAGTTTATTCACATCCAAATGAAAACTTTGTGGAAAAACAGATCCAAAATGCACATATGAAAACCATGAGTTAAGCGCTTTCATCCAAGAAAGATGGGCTTCCTCAGAACTACTACCATCATTTAACTGACTCATTAAATAAACTTTTTGGCACCAAAAAATTTAAATTTTTATGTATCCATTTAAAGCAACAGTAACATATATATATAAGTGTCACTTCACTTCCTTGCTATATATCAGTACCATCTCTTGTCCTTCTCATCATCTCAAATGATCTAAGAGATTTCATAAAACATGTTTTGAATAAAATATATCGTAAATTAAATGTATACACTTCTCATAGTTATTTCAATAAACAATTCTAAACACATCGCTCCTGCAATTGCACCGGAGCGTATGCGAAAACCCCCAATAGTAAAAAAAATAGTAAAAAATAATAAAAAATAACTGATCAGCCATCAAATCTTCATACTATGAGTAAAATACATCAAAATGTATGAAAAAATATATTCAAGCAGAGTATCTAACCTACTATATGCATATCTTGTAAAATCTTACTGTATATGTAATATATAACAATGATTTACTATGGGATATAATAACATTGATGAAAATAAACATGGTAATAATAAATAATGAAAATAATAAATAAATAAAAATATAAATATGAATAAAAATGGGTATGAAAAATGAGCTGAAGATGGACAAAATGTTGTCTATAGACAGGGATATATATACCAAACATATCCTGCAATATACATTCCTGTGTTCATATATTCTCCAAAATGGGTTTTATTGGAATATGGTCGTTCAATCCAGGTGGTATAGTGGCATCTAAATATATTTGCCACCATACTTCCTTATAACTTAATACCTTTTTAATGTCACCCTCCTAGGATTTGTTTTGATGACCTCCAAAATAGCAAATTTAAATTGATGTGTGTTGTCACTTTTCTCAATATGTCTATATAATGTGTTGGTGTTGTCTTTGGTCCTAATACTGTATATGTGGTCATATATTCTCTTCTTAAAATATCTTTCAGTTTTACCTACATAATAGCTGGCACATATATTGCACTTAGCAAGATATACCACCATTTAAGTGTTACAATTCCCTCCTTTAAATCTAACCATTGTATTGTGTCCATTTTCTAAGTGTAGTTTATCCTTTTCCAATATGTAGCTGCATTGACTGCAAGCCCCACATTTCTTACTATATGTCCTATTGTTCCTCTTGTTAATCTTAGTTGTTCCATGATATCATTATGTATATTGTTTTATATTTTGTCCCATTTTATAAATGAAATTAGATTTGTTGCCCATAAGTTCTATCAAGTCAATATCCCCCATAATTAGATACCAATATTTGTTCATTAAATTTTTTATCTCATCTGCTGCTAAATTATATTCTATAATACAATATCTCTGAAAGGGACCAGTGATATTATTACTTTCATCCTGTGTCGCTAACTTCTTTTTGGACAAATTCATCGTTCCTGTTCCTAGTAATGGTTGAAATCTTTTGTCCCTTTCCTGTATAATGTATTGTGTCACATTAGTCATCATATCCATAGGATATCTTCTTTGTAAGAATAATTTAGTAATAAGATTTATTTCTTCTATCATACTATCATATTCAGAGGTCATTCGTGCAGCTCTTATGCATTGCCCTTTAAACACATTGTATTTAACATTATTTGGGTGACAGCTGCTATATTCTAAATAATTATTGGAGAAAGTACTTTTTCAATGTATCTTGGATTTAATTATCCCTCCTTGTTGGTAAATATAAGTGTCTAAGTATGCTACACCTTCAAGGCTATAGGTATGAGTAAATTTTAAATATGTATTACTACTATTAATAAAGGAGATGAAGGACTGTAAAGAATTCATATATCCTTCCCAGAGGATGTATATATCATCCAGGAATCTGGAGTAATGTTTAATACATTTATAATGCATACTAGGAAACAGTATAGTATTTTCCCATTCTAGCATCTAGGGGGGTGACATTAAAAAGGTATTAAGTTATAAGTAAGTATGGTGGCAAATATATTTAGATGCCACTATACCACCTGGATTGAATGACCATATTCCAATAAAACCCATTTTGGAGAATATATGAACACAGGAATGTATATTACAGGATATGTTTGGCATATATATCCCAGTCTATACATGCCATTTTGTCCATCTTCAGCTCATTTTTCATATCCATGTTTATTCATATTTATATTTTTATTTATTTATTATTTTCATTATTTATTATTACCATGTTTATTTTCATCAATGTTATTTTATCCCATAGTAAATTATTGTTATATATTACATATACAATAAGATTTTACAAGATATGCATATAGTAGGTTAGATACTCTGCTTGAATATATTTTTTTCATACATTTTGATGTATTTTACTCGTAGTATGAAGATTTGATGGCTGATCAGTTATTTTTATTTTTTATTATTTTTTACTATTTTTTTTACTATTGGGGGTTTTCGCATATGCTCTGGCGCAATTGCGGGAGCGATGTGTTTAGAATTGTTTATTGAAATAACTATGAGAAGTGTATACATTTAATTCATGATATATTTTATTCAAAAGATGTTTTATGAAATCTCTTAGATCATTTGAGATGATGAGAAGGACAAGAGATGGTATTGATATATAGCAAGGAAGTGAACTGACACATATATATGTTACTGTTGCTTTAAATGGATACATAAAAATTCAAACTTTTTGGCGCCAAAAAGTTTATTTAATGAGTCAGTTAAATGGTGGTAGTAGTTCTGAGGAAGCCCATCTTTCTTGGGTAAAAGCGCTTAACTCATGGTTTTATTAGATGTTTCGTATGTGCATTTTGGATCTGTTTTTCCACAAAGTTTTCGTTTGGATGTGAATAAACTGTCTAGTTCGTGACAACCTTTTGAAGTGAAGGATTTTTGTTCATTTAGCTGCTTTTATATCGTCTTTGCGAGTTTGTGGTGAGGGGCACTTATTGGTGGAGCCATCGTACTTTTTGCTTAATCTGAATAAAATGAGATTATTCTTGTTATATTTTGTATTACTTTGTCTCTTCTGTTATGTAAACTTCTAAGTGTATGTTTCTGAGTTGAGGCATCCCATAATCTGATTTGGAGTGGGACGAGTTATGTCATTTGGTATCCAATTTTCATGCTAATTTGTTGTTCAGGTTTTTAACCAGATGCACATAGTTTTCAAGAGCCTCTGTGCAGATTTTCATTGCCTGAATCATGAAAGCTATATATTAAAATAGGTGCTGGTATACTTGTGAGTACAGTTACATATTAGGTAGTTCATTTTTATGCTAAATACGTGGCCAGATTTTTGACCAGATGCACCTAATGTTCAACTGCCTTTGCCAAATTTCTGATATCTGCAGTCTGACAGGCATGTATTAGAAACCAGTGCAGACAGAGTATGAGTGAGCACAGTTACAGAAGTGTTTCTAGACAGCTGAGGTTTGCTACACACTTACCTTGAATGTTTGGGCAAATATCTTTTTAACCTCTTCAACATATGTCAGTAAGGTGTTACAGTGCTATTTTCTAACACTAGGAGATATAGAGAAATTGCCTTCCAATTTAAATAAATTACTGCATCTCTCATAGGTGAACTCAACATGCAACAGACATAGTGGTTTGTCACTAAACATGAGGTAGTGGTACACTACCATTCTGCAGCTGAATCAGTATAACTTTTATCACTACTATAACTGTTTCTAGCTTCGTAAGAAAAATGTATTAATATGGTACAGATTGATGTTGGGAAAAATCTAATGCTTTTTTTTTACCATTAGTCTTCCCCTACTTGGGGTGTACTTTGTCAGGGTCAGCTACTGCTAACTTTAGTTCACTTCACATTCAGTCCCTTCATTCTCGTCAAGGCCAGCACATTTTGAAGCATTCCAACTGTCCCTTTGCTATGTGATTCTTGTCTCTTCAGATGAGAAAACCTCTTAGTCATCGAGCATTGGACCCCAGTGACCAAACAGAGGAATGGATATTTAGGGGCCAACATACTGGCATATTTGCAAACTTATATTCTAAGCCCCCTGTCATGCTTGGTTTCATTGGTATGGCAGCATGCAGTGGGGCATTGAAGTGAAGGAACCCCTCACTTTACACACCTTAAGCCACTATCCACACACTATTTTTTTGGGCCTGTTGGTCTCTCCTCACTACTTTAGATTTAGGCAATGAGCACGCCCCTCAGCACAGCCTCCTTTTTTCCCTCCTCCCCAAGAGATAGTTGAGCAAGCTTTGTGTTATCAGTCATGTATCCTCCATTGATTCCTCCAGCACTTGGGCATCTAGTAGAATCCAGACTATCTGGGTTGTAATCGGGGCATCAACCCTCTCTGCCACAGAGCCAACAATTAAGTCAAAATTAATGGCATAATAGCTAAGGTGTTTACATCACAGAGTAAAGTTACAGGGGTTGATTCTCACAAAGAAAATTGGTTAGGCTTAAAATTGTCCACAAGGGTAGATATCCTAGAACTTTCCTATAAACCTAAATGTGAAGAAATGCAAATATCCCTTTGTCCATATTACTGAGCATAGCCAAAAAGTACTATATTGAATTCCTATCCTCCTATCCTGTTGCCTTGAAGACCCACCTCACCTCCCATAAATGTGTGCATCTCTTCAAATCCTGGCCTCAGACCTCTCAACTGTCCTAATTTTGGAGGAACTTCCCTATTTTTAAGGCCTGATTTAAAACAGCACAGGATGTCCCTATTTTTGAGGTATATCCCTATTTTCTGGCTGGATTTACCCCCTTCAAACAATTTCCTAAATCCTCTCTCATCATGTGTGATTTATGAAGGCATGTACCACACAGAAAACCATGCTATGTGACCAACATACTAGTGGCAAAAATATTTTAAAGAAAGAGGACACACATCTTGCTTCTCCCTTTTTTCTTAAGCAAAAATAAATTTCCTTGTGTGGTAGAGTTTTGCAATATATTTCATTAAAGTCTACAGATTTTACACTGTCTGAGAATGTGATTACATTTTTCCATCATTTTTGTCCCTTTTAGAAATGTGCTTTTGAATAGTATTTCATATTCCTACTGGATGGGAGATGAGTTATTAGATGCCCAGATTTTTAGCTGGATGTTCCTACTTTTTAATGGCCTACTTTCAAGGCTTTCTCTTAAAAAATCTTATGAATTAAGTCAGTGTTGATGACATTAGCTTAGACAGTAGCAGTTATATTGTAGTCTCAGTAAAACATAATATTTCTCAGAAATGCTTAGAAAAATACACACAGCTGAGAATTAAATAAGTAAATAAGCCTTACCACATCACTGACTTTGATAAATCACCTGTTTCCTAGACGTCACATACAACTTCAGCCTCTGAAGAGCCACAGTCTTTTCCAAGGGTTATACAAACACTTCATGCCAAATAGAGTTGTCATCAGACCTAGTGTGAACTTAATTTGACTTCAATGTGTTGATTGACCTGTGCTTATTTAACTTGTATCTCTGGGAATTCCCCTGTGTGGTTGAAATGCTTCATTATGCACTGGACATGATTTAGCATAGGTTCAATGTAAAGGGATTTGAATGATTTCAAAATCAATGACATTCTAAATGATACATTCTGTACATTGTTATTTAAACTGTTCAGTCATGGGAAATTTTCCATGTAATGGGGACAGTTGCTTAGACATGGAGTCTAGAATAGTACAGCAACTTCTACAGTGTATGTCTAATCCTTCCCAACTGCAGCTCCCAACTCAAAGGCAAAACATAGTTCTGGAAGGTATACCTTTTTAATTTACTACTAAAAACTAACTCTTGAAATGATAAGTTTAAGCCAATAAATAAACTAAGAAAAAAAATCTTCTAGTATTGCTGTTGCAATGTTTTATTCCAGCACACTTCATTGTTTTGATGACACTTTGTTGGGTTCAACATTGTCAACCATGACCACTCAGTTTATTGAAGAATTTAGTGCTTTGCCTTTTTCCCAAATTTCTTTTTTGCTCTATTTCTCACAGTAGTGCTGCTGATATCAGGCTTCTTCTGAGGCCAATGAGCATATATTAGGATACATACCAGTTCTCACACTGTGGCAGCAGTCAGTTTGACCCATTTGGAGAAGGTCTCCCTTCTGAAACAGTCCTATATATTTAGGGGGACCTCAATTGTAGGCTCTGCTATATTCTATCAACCATGCAATCCCAAGTATGATGGAACCAAGTGAGAAACCATCATATTACCACTCACAGTGGGATACCATCATACTGCCACTTGCAGTGGGATACCATCTTACTACCACTCACAGTGAGATACCATCTTACTACCCCTTGCAGTGGGAAACCATCGTACTACCACTAGCAGTGGGATACCATCACACTAGCACACTCACAGTGGGATACCATCGTACTAACACTCGCAGTGGGATACCATCATACTAGCACACTCGCAGTGGGATACCATCATACTACCACTTGCATTGGGATACCATGATACTATCACTCACAGTGGGATGCTGTAGTACTGCCACTCACAGTGGGATACCATCGTACTACAACTCATAGTAGGATACCATCGTACAACCACTTGCAGTGGGATACCATCATGCTACCACTCCTCACAGTAGGATGCAATCATACCACTTGCAGTGGGATACCATCGTACTACCACTTGCAGTGAGATACCATCGTACTGGTTACCTTTATATTCTCGAAAGCCGACAATGTCGAATCCAACATTGTCGACATGAGAATAGTGAAAGTGCAGAACGTCGAATGGGTAAACGGAAATCTCTGTAAGAGGAGATTTGCATTTACTTCAATGTAGTGTGGTCTCGGAGTTGGTATATTTAAGTAGCGGGGGGGAGTGAAGGGTGCAGGGTGGTTTGCCCTCCTGCCTACACCCTTTAGATTTTCGTTTTTTTTAATTTATTTTTTCTGAACATTCAAAATTTTAATGGTTCGATCATTAAAGGTCAACCTTTAGTGATTCAAACCATTAAACTTTCAATGTTCTAATATAGACCCCATCGTACTACCACATGCAGTAGGATACCATTGTACTACTATTTGCAGTGGGACACCATTGTGCTACCACTCACAGTGGGGGACCATCGTACTACCATTCGCAGTGAGATACTGTAATACTGCCACTCACAGTGGGATACCATCATATTGCCACTTGCAGTGGGATACCATCATGCTACCTCCACTCACAGCAGGATACCATCATACTACCAGTTGCAGTGAGGTAACATCATACTACCACTTGCAGTGGTATACCATCATACTACCACTTGCAGTGGGATATCATCTTACTACCACTCACAGTGAGATACCATCTTACTACCACTTGCAGTGGGAAACCATCGTACTACCACTAGCAGTGGGATACCGTCATACTACCACTCGCAGTGGGATACCATCATACTACCACTCACAGTGAGATACCATCTTATTACCACTTGCAGTGGGATACCATCATACTACCACTCGCATTGGAATACCATCATACTATCACTCACAGTGGGATACTGTAGTACTACCACTCACAGTGGGATACCATAGTACTACCACTCATAGTGGGATACCATCATACTACCACTTGCAGTAGGATACCATCGTACTACCACTCACAGTGGGATACCATCGTACTACCACTTGCAGTGGGATACCATAATGCTACCACTCCTCACAGCAGGATGCAATCATACCACCACTTGCAGTGGGATACCATCGTACTACCACTTGCAGTGAGATACCATTGTACTGGTTACCTGTTATATTGTCAAAAGCTGACAATGTCGAATCCAACATTGTCGACATGAGAATAGTGAAAGTGCAGAACGTCGAATGGGTAAACGGGAATCTCTGTAACAGGAGATTTCCATTTACTTCAATGTAGTGCTGTCTCGGCATTGGTATATTTAAGTAGCGGGGGGGTGTGGAGGGTACAGGGTGGCTTGCCCCCCTGTCTACACCCTTTAGATTTTTTTTTTTTATTTATTTTTTCTGAACATTTAAAATTTTAATGGTTTGATCATTAGAGGTCAACCTTTAGTGATTCAAACCACTAAACTTTCAATGTTCTAATATAGACCCCATTGTACTACCACCTGCAGTAGGATACCATTGTACTACTATTTGCAGTGGGACACCATTGTGCTACCACTCACAGTGGGGTACCATAGTACTACCATTCGCAGTGGGATACCATCATACTGCCACTTGCAGTGAGATACCATCATACTACCACTTACAGTTGGATACCATCATACTACCACTTGCAGTGGAATACCATCTTACTACCACTCACAGTGAGATACCATCTTACTACCACTTGCAGTGGGAAACCATCGTACTACCACTAGCAATGGGATACCATCATACTACCACTTGCAGTGGGATACCATCATACTAGCACACTCGCAGTGGGATACCATCATACTACCACTCGCATTGGGATACCAACATACTATCACTCACAGTGGGATACCATCATACTACCACTCGCATTGGGATACCATCATACTATCACTCACAGTGGGATACTGTAGTACTACCACTCATAGTGGGATACCATAGTACTACCACTCATAGTGGGATACCATCATACTACCACTTGCAGTGGGATACCATCATACTACCACTCACAGCAGGATACCATCGTACTACCACTTGCAGTGGGATACCATCATGCTACCACTCCTCACAGTAGGATGCAATCATACCACCACTTGCAGTGGGATACCATCGTACTACCACTTGCAGTGAGATACCATCATACTTGGTACCTATTATATTCTTGATAGCTGACAATGTTGAATCCAACATTGTCGACCTGAGAATAGTGAAAGTGCAGAACATCGAATGGGTAAACGGAAATCTCCATAAGAGGAGATTTCCTTTTACTTTAATGTAGTGCGGTCTTGGAGTTGGTATATTTAAGTAGCGGGGGGTGTGGAGCGTGCAGGGTGGCATGTCCCCCTGCCTACATCCTTTAGATTTTCTTTTTTTTTTTAATTTATTTTTTCTGAACATTCAAAATTTTAATGGTTCGATCATTAAAGGTCAACCTTTAGTGATTCAAACCATTAAACTTTCGATGTTCTAATATAGACCCCATCGTACTACCACCTGCAGTAGGATACCATTGTACTACTACTTGCAGTGGGACACCATTGTGCTACCACTCGCAGTTGGGGACCATCGTACTACCATTCACAGTGGGATACTGTAGTACTTCCACTCACAGTGGGCGACCATCATACTACCACTCTCAGTGGGATACCATCATACTACTTCCACTCACAGCAGGATACAATCGGACTACCACTTGCAGTGAGATACCATCATACTACCACTTGCAGTAGGATGCCATCATACTACCACTTGCAGTGGGATACCATCTTACTACCACTCACAGTGACTTACTATCTTACTACCACTTGCAGTGGGAAACCATCGTACTACCACTAGCAGTGGGATACCGTCATACCACCACTCGCAGTGGGATATCATTGTACTAACACTCGCAGTGGGATACCATCACAGTAGCACAATCGCAGTCGGATACCATCATACTACCACTTGCATTGGGATACCATCATACTATCACTCACAGTGGGATACTGTATTACTACGACTCACAGTGGGATACCATAATACTACCACTCATAGTGGGATACCATCATACTACCACTTGCAGTGGGATACCATCATACTACCACTTGCATTGGGATACCATCATACTATCACTCACAGTGGGATACTGTATTGCTACCACTCACAGTGGGATACCATCATACTACCACTCACAGAGGGATACCAGTGTACTACCACTTCCAGTGGGATACCATCATGCTACCACTCCTCACAGCAGGATGCAATCATACTACCACTTGCAGTGGGATACTATCGTACTACCACTTGCAGTGAGATACCATCATACTGGTTACCTGTTATATTCTCGAAAGCCGATAATGTCGAATCCAACATTGTCGACATGAGAATAGTGAAAGTGCAGAACGTCGAATGGGTAAACGGAAATGTCCATAAGAGGAGATTTCCATTTACTTCAAAGTAGTGCGGTCTCAGAGTTGGTATATTTAAGTAGCGGGGGTGTGGAAGGTGCAGGGTGGCTTGCCCCCCTGCCTACACCCTTTAGATTTTCTTTTTTTTTTATTTATTTTTTCTGAACATTCAAAATTTTAATGGTTCGATCATTAAAGGTCAACCTTTAGTGATTCAAGCCATTAAACTTTCGATGTTCTAATATAGACTCCATCGTACTACCACCTGCAGTAGGATACTATTGTACTACTACTTGCAGTGGGACACCATTGTGCTGCCACTCACAGTGGGGGACCATCATACTACCATTCACAGTGGGATACTGTAGTACTGCCACTCACAGTGGGCGACCATCATACTACCACTCACAGTGGGATACCATCATTCTGCCACTTGCAGTGGGATACCATCATACTACCTCCACTCACAGCAGGATACAATCGGACTACCACTTGCAGTGAGATACCATCATACTACCACTTGCAGTGGGATGCCATCATACTACCACTTGCAGTGGGATACCATCATACTACCTCCACTCACAGCAGGATACCATCGTACTACCACTCACAGCAGGATACCATCGTACTACCACTTGCAGTGGGATACCATCATGCTACCACTCCTCACAGTAGGATGCAATCATACCACCACTTGCAGTGGGATACCATCGTACTACCACTTGCAGTGAGATACCATCATACTTGGTACCTATTATATTCTTGATAGCTGACAATGTTGAATCCAACATTGTCGACCTGAGAATAGTGAAAGTGCAGAACGTCGAATGGGTAAACGGAAATCTCCGTAAGAGGAGATTTCCTTTTACTTTAATGTAGTGCGGTCTCGGAGTTGGTATATTTAAGTAGCGGGGGGTGTGGAGTGTGCAGGGTGGCATGTCCCTCTGCCTACACCCTTTAGATTTTCTTTTTTTTTTTAATTTATTTTTTCTGAACATTCAAAATTTTAATGGTTCGATCATTAAAGGTCAACCTTTAGTGATTCAAACCATTAAACTTTCAATGTTCTAATATAGACCCCATCGTACTACCACCTGCAGTAGGATACCATTGTACTACTACTACTTGCAGTGGGACACCATTGTGCTACCACTCGCAGTTGGGGACCATCGTACTACCATTCACAGTGGGATACTGTAGTACTTCCACTCACAGTGGGCGACCATCATACTACCACTCACAGTGGGATACCATCATTCTGCCACTTGCAGTGGGATACCATCATACTACCTCCACTCACAGCAGGATACAATCGGACTACCACTTGCAGTGAGATACCATCATACTACCACTTGCAGTGGGATGCCATCATACTACCACTTGCAGTGGGATACCATCTTACTACCACTCACAGTGACTTACCATCTTACTACCACTTGCAGTGGGAAACCATTGTATTACCACTAGCAGTGGGATACCGTCATACCACCACTCGCAGTAGGATATCATTGTACTAACACTTGCAGTGGGATACCATCATAGTAGCACAGTCGCAGTCGGATACCATCATACTACCACTTGCATTGGGATACCATCATACTGCCACTTGCAGTGGGACACCATCGTACTACCACTTGCAGTGGGAGACTATTGTATTACCACTCACAGTGGCATATCATAATACTACTATTCACAGTGGGATACCTTCATTTTACCACTTGCAGTGGGATACTGTATTACTACGACTCACAGTGGGATACCATAATACTACCACTCATAGTGGGATACCATCATACTACCACTTGCTGTGGGATACCATCATACTACCACTCACAGAGAGATACCATTGTACTACCACTTCCAGTGGGATACCATCATGCTACCACTCCTCACAGCAGGATGCAATCATACCACTACTTGCAGTGGGATACTATCATACTACCACTTGCAGTGAGATACCATCGTACTGGTTACCTGTTATATTCTCGAAAGCCAATAATGTCGAATCCAACATTGTTGACATGAGAATAGTGAAAGTGCAGAACGTCGAATGGGTAAACAGAAATGTCCATAAGAGGAGATTTCCATTTACTTCAAAGTAGTGCGGTCTCAGAGTTGGTATATTTAAGTAGCGGGGGGTGTGGAAGGTGCAGGGTGGCTTGCCCCCCTGCCTACACCCTTTAGATTTTCTTTTTTTTTTTAATTTATTTTTTCTGAACATTCAAAATTTTAATGGTTCGATCATTAAAGGTCAACCTTTAGTGATTCAAGCCATTAAACTTTCGATGTTCTAATATAGACTCCATCGTACTACCACCTGCAGTAGGATATTATTGTACTACTACTTGCAGTGGGACACCATTGTGCTACCACTCACAGTGGGGGACCATCATACTACCATTCGCAGTGGGATACTGTAGTACTGCCACTCACAGTGGGATACCATCATACTACCACTCACAGTGGGATACCATCATACTGCCACTTGCAGTGGGATACCATCATACTTCCTCCACTCACAGCAGGATACCATCATACTACCACTTGCAGTGAGATACCATCATACTACCGCTTGCAGTGGGATGCCATCATACTACCACTTGCAGTGGGATACCATCATACTACCTCCACTCACAGCAGGATACCATCGTACTACCACTTGCAGTGAGATACCATCATACTACCACTTGCAGTGGGATACCATCATACTACCACTTGCAGTGGGATACCATCATACTGCCACTTGCAGTGGGACACCATCGTACTACCACTTGCAGTGGGAGACCATTGTATTACCACTCACAGTGGCATATCATAATACTGCTATTCACAGTGGGATACCTTCATTTTACCACTCGCAGTGGGATATTTGACTTAAGGTCTGCCTTCTACTGACATGCTAGGTGATGTCATGAGAAAGTACAACAGGGTCACAAGAGAAATGTTCTTCTCCAAAGTGGAGACACATCTACAAACATCTACTGCCCCAGCACCTCCCAACTCCTCCTCCAAAATTGGTGAACAGACCTAGTGCTGACATTCCTATTCTGCCTGTGCTTGCTTCAGCAGGTACCAGATGTGCTAATCAAGCACTGGCCACCTGGGTCAGAATCAGGTCTTTATCCCACTATGGGAAGGGCGCAGGACTCTTCTTTGTGCTATTTTAGGGTGCAGGTCTCATCTTTGCAGGATTGTCAGTACAAACCCTAAACAGTTTAAGAGCTGTAGCATCATAGAGAAACTCGATCCTTATTCCTAAGATATTATTTATTGAAGACACTTATTAACTCATTCACTTCAATGGAGCTCAGGAAGTTTGCACTGTAACTTCCAATGGGTGGAACCTAAACCTTTTGACAGAATCAAATTATGTCCTCATTTCAAACAAATGTTCATATCTCTGGAACGATAGGGGTTATGAAAGAAGTATAAATGGCACTCTTCAGCACAAACTATTTTTATAATGGTAGTATTCTTTAGGTTCTAGGTCTTAAACTAAATTTCATAAATCACAGTAAACACAGGCCAGATTCAATAAACCCTACACTAAGTGCACTTGATATGAATTCAATAAAATTTTTAGCACATTTTTTGTGCTTTCTAGTCACTCAGAAAGATTACACTGTGTGCATTTATTCTACACTTTTGGTAACCTTTATGAGTCCCTGTCAATATTTAAAGCTGTAAGAATATCAGTAGGAAAACTAAAATTAGGAGGAAGAAGGTGTGAGTTATGTCTGTATTGTCTGTTCACTCAGAACAGTGTACACTTAGTGTAGGCTTTATTGTATCAGAGGAAGTAACTATTACATTTGTAATATTTAGTAAACAACTTAGAATATCTCAGCCACCACTCAAGTTACACACATACTGTACTGTCTGCAGCATTTTATTCATCAAGCTGAGAGCTTTCATATGAGGCTAAGGAGTTCTGTCTCTATTACTTGGTTGTTGAGATATTTAGAAAAATGTGAAAATGTAATCCATATAAATTAATATAATAAAACAGCAATTAGTATCTATTTACCTGCACCAGACAGAGGTCAAATATTAATGATGTTGAGTTTGCTACTGTGTAAGCTTTAAGATGAAATCTTTTAAAACCTTGTACATAGCATTGTTTTGGAATTATTGATGCAAATATGAAAAAGCAATATTTGATGCTTAGGGGTGTTGGCAGGAGTTAACTGCAGATGCACCTGGAGGCGTCACTCGGAAATAATAGGTTAAACCTGCGGAGAACATCTTCAGTTACTTTTTATTTAGAGGTATGCTGCATTAGTTCTTCTTTCTCAGATGCCATAATAAAATGTTTTGTCATGTATACTACTACCCTATACAGCCAAAGGGGTCTTTTATAATAAGGGGTGATTATACCACGCACATGTGCACACACACACACACACACACACACACACACACACACACACACACACACACACACAGACACACATGCACACTCACACACGCACACGCAAACGCACACACGCACACACTCTGACTTTAGCTATACTATAGTATCACCTTATTCTCTTTCCCTTTTTATTTGTTCATAGTCTTAATAAGTTGCTCAAACATGGGTTACAGGGTCTGACAGACAACTTTAACTCAGTTATGGACTTCGTTTTACAGTTTTCAGCTCTGCATTCAGCTAGTTGTACACTGCTTAGAATATATTGGCATAAACAGTATGTGAAGAGGAATGTATCCATCAACTAGATTTTACATATGCTGTTATTGTTCTTCGTTTGTCCCATTAAGACTATTATCGTATTTCCTTTTTCTAATATCTTCAGATGTTTAGCTTGTGGATTCATAGGTAAGTACTAGGCAAGCTGCCCTTGCAGGCCATTTTAAGCCTAGCTAATTTCCATTTTTGTGCTCAAATTATCTTATCCATTTGATTAGAAACTGGTCTTACCCATTCCATGGTTAATAATTATATATTACCCCTAGTGAGAATAACTGGGATCATACCATAGATAATATGAAGGAACCCATGCATGGGATAAAGCATTTAGGAGCTGCCTCTGCCCATTAGAAGTACACGGGGCAATCCTGGGATAACTTTTCTGTTTCCCATTAATAGATCCAAGTAGTAGTTGAATATAGTGAATTACAGCACAATGGCACTAAATATACAGAACCAACTGATATTGCCAACATCCTGGCAGATTGGTTCAGTGCTAACTTTACCACCTTCTCAACCCCTAAAGGGCCCATCTCTATACCAGAAGAATGCAAAGTACCTGTAATCACGGCTACACAGGTAAAAAACACACGCTCCAAAGCCAAGAACACAGCATTCATAGGACCTGACAACATCCCAGGCTGTGTTCTACATGAACTACAGAATGAACTGGCACTCCACCTAAGCACCATGTTCAATCATAGCCTCATCTCAGGCTTTGTGCCCACTGAATGGTGCACAGTGACGGTTATCCCATTCCACAAAGGGGGAGCCACCATGGACCCCGGGGAACTACCGCCCCAGCCTGACGAGCCTGGTCTGCAAGGTCATGGAATGTATCATCATGGCACTTATAAACAAAGACACTAGTAACCTCCATACTCTGGACCCCACCAAGTTTTCATTTGTAAAAGGCAGGTCAAGTCTCCTAAACCTGACAGACATCTTTGAAGCAGTCACCAAAGCCGTAGATGAGGGTAAGGTGGTTCACACAGCCTATCTAGATCTCGCCAAGGCTTTTGACATCATCCCCCACTCTGGAATTATAGATAAATTCACTAAACTAGGTATAAATCCCTATGTCACAAGATGGGTTGCCAACTGCCTCACTGACAAAACCCACACTGTGAAAGTAGCAGACTCCAAATCTGTCCTTGGTCCTCTCCTGTTTAGTCTCGACTTCTCTGAAGTACAGGCTAACACAGAAGGTCTTTGGCTAACAAAGTTCACAGATGACTGCAAACTAGGAGCCATAATAGAAACTCCTAATGATGTGGACATCCTACAAAAGGGCCTCACTGAGACAGTTGCCTGGTGTCAAAGCCATGGCCTCAAGCTCAATGCCAAAAAGTGCATTGTCATCCCCTTTGGTAAAAACTCTGTACCCATGAACTACCACATAGGTGGTAGTCTACTTAACACCAAAAGTGTGACAAGAGACCTTGGGGCACAGGTGGACAGTAGTGTCTCCTTTGATAATCACATTGCCACAGTAGTCAGGAAATCCTTCTACATGGCACACCTCATCACAAAAGGTTTCTCATCCAGGAAAAAAAAGGTCATTGTTCCTCTCTACTCATCACTCATTAGACCCATTATAGAGTACAATGCTTCTTTTGGGATGTACCTAACAAGACATCTATAACAACTGGAAAGGCTGCAGAAATACCTCATAAAGAGGATTACCAGCCTCAGACAGATGCCCTGGGGATCACTTCTGTGGCTCTGCTCGACAGAGGCATAGGAAAATAATTTTCTTGGGTGGCGAAAGCCAGGGTACCTTTTTGCCTTGGCTTATATAGGCCCTAGGGCCAATAGCCTAGTACCTACCTATAAACCTATGAACCTACGCAGACCGTCTAAAAAAACTGCAGCTTTACTCCGTCACATATCGCCTAATCAGAGGTGATCTCTGCCTAACATACAAAGCTATGTCAAACCCAGAGCTGTTGGATATGCTCCACTTAAAAAACACAGAACATGCTGGAGGGATAGATTCCTGTCCCAGAGACTACCCATACTCTGGAACAAAATACCTATCTATATCAAACAAAGCTCCTCATTAGCATTCTTCAAGAAAAATCTTGATGACTGGATGGGAAATAGGAAATTAACCTGGGGGTCACCTCTGTGGCTCTGCTTGACAAGGGCACAGAAAAATAATTTTCTTGGGTGGCAAAAGCCAGGGTACCTTTTTGGCTAGGCTTATATAGGCCCTAGGGCTATTAGCCTAGTACCTACTTTATGAACCTATGAATCTATGTCAGGGTTGTGCTTTGTTTTATATGGATGGGGAGTCTGTTCTAGACCAGTCTCATCCTTTGCAAGATAAACCTGTCTCTAGAAACTGCTCTGTTGATGTTGATTCTGTTAATCTCTAAATCAAGTATTTCTGATACCATTTGATTTGATGATATGCAGCAAATCCATGCTGTCACATAAATGGACTCTATTCCTAAGTTAGGGCAAAGTTAAAGTTCATGCAGTCAGTTTTGTTTCTGTCTTTGATATTGCCAACAGTGCTCTGTTGACATGAAACTTACTTTTAACTCTTATTATCAAACTGTTCTGATATTGTATTTTTATGGATCTAACAATCCTATGTCTAGGAACTGTGCTCATTACATCTCTATAATCATTCATTTAAGAAATTTGTTGTGAAAAACCTTTGCAGATATCAAAAAACAGTAATTCTCACTGGAGTTTCTAGCAATTCTTTGGGATAATTTGAAGGCAGTACTTATGGGTGTCATGACTTTTTGGCCCTCATTGGATGAAAATTATAGGTACAACAGAAAAATGTCTCAGAGGTTAATTATATCCAGGTAACCCAGGTAAATCATCAACACCTACCCCCTTAGCTACCCTACAGCAACCTCCTAAAATTGTTGCTAATACCTTTAACACTTTCTTTACAGAAACTGTGCAATCCCCAGCCAACCAACTATCTCCCATTACCTCAAGTACTACCATACCCCCACAAGAAAATAAAATCCCCTTCAAGTTTGATCCAGTGCCTACATCATTTATTAAGTCCCTACTTAAAAAACTGAAACCCACCACCCTTTCAGCAGACCTACTACCCGCAGAGTTTCTCCAAAAAGCTGCTAATGAAATAGCATATTTGATTTCAATTTTAATCAATCGAACTATTCTCAAATCTTACATCCCCTCCATCTGGAAAATCTCACACATTATTCCTCTTCACAAAGGGGGACATTCCACTGAACTCTAAAACTATAGACCTGTTGCCATCCTATCTCCCCTTGCTAAAATAATGGAAAAATGCACCCATAAGCAATTTCTAGCCTACCTGAATCAGAGCAATCTCCTAGCCCTCTCCCAGCATGGATTTAGACCTTCCCATGGTATTACCTCAGCCTTTCTCTCCTTTCTCTAACATAATAAATCAAAACCGTAATGACAACAAGCTCTCATCAGCTCTCTTTCTAGACCTATCCAAGGCATTTGACATGGTAAATCACCAACTACTCCTAGACATACTAAAATCATTCTCTATAGACAACCTAGCAATTAGCTGGTTTCATTCTTACCTGAGTGCCAGACAACAGGCTGTACTATGGAAAGATAACCTATCCCCAATATTACCAGTCACCCTTGGAGTCCCCCAAGGATCAATATTAGGTCCCCTCCTATTCTCCATATTCATTAATGACCTGCACAAAATTATCCCACATGCAACATGTATTCAGTATGCAGATGACTCCACACTAATTTGTTCTGCCACTTTAACCACAGACTTACAATCCTTAACCCAAATCACTTTCAGTAAAGTAGCGAACTGGCTCACTAGTTGCCGACTACTATTAAACCCAAATAAAACCAAACTATTACTCTTGTCCCCTACTCGCAAAGTCTCCTCACCACCTCCCACTATAACATCTAACAATGGCACAATAATTTCCCCAGAACCTAGTACTAAACTACTAGGGGTAATTATCAACAACAACCTAAAGTTCGATGCTCACATAGACAAAACTATCAGAACAGTTAATAAGAAACTAGGCTCTTTATACAGGACTAAACAATTCCAAACCCCAGCTGCCAGAGCTGTTATTGCCCGGACACATCTGCTATCAACCCTTCTTTACGCCTCACCCATCTTCGTAAACCTAAGCAAATCAAACCTCAATAAACTTACAAGCTGCTACAATAATATAGCCATATTTGCTACAGGTTCTGCTTATAGAACCCATCACTGCCTAAACCTTCAATCCCTAGACTGACTTCAATATAACCAACTTATAGTCGTTCACAAAATTCTCTTCCAACCAAACAGTACACCCATACTGAAAAATATTATCACTCCCTACAATAACCTAAAAGCCCTTCACTCTTCCAACAGAATGCTAGTACAAACTACTAAAGCTTACAACTCAGCTGGTGAATCACTATTCTCCAGCTCTGCTGGTGAAAACTGGAACTTACTTCATGCTGAACTTACTACTCTGTCCTCCTTACCCCAACTCAAAATATCCCTAAAGAAATACCTAAAAATGCACTGGATTTGTCCATGCACAAACCCTGACTAACCCCACTCAAACAGAAACTATATATGAGAACCTAGCTACAAGTATAAAACTCTGATCCTTAAAATGGTCAGAGTTAATTTGTCTCTCACCTCCTGGTAAGATTTGAAATAAGGCTGATAGCATGTAGGTTAGCCACTTTAAGGCTATGTGTTTCCCCTTTTCAGATATAACCTCTAACTATCTCCTCCTCAACCACCTTAAGGCTAAATGTTTCCCCTTCTCAGATGTAATCTCCAACTATGTCTTCCTTACCTATTAACTTCCATTCATTTCCTGTCTGTAGTTTAGAAAACATGTAATTGTGTGTATATAGCATTAAACAAATATCTATGTTGTTAAAATGCAAAATAAGAATTTCACTGTAATTACACTTGTTCATGTATATTTGGAGCTTTTCTCCCCGGGCCTCCGCTGAAAATGGACATGTATTCAGTCGGACTTTTCCAGTTAACAAATGTAAAATAAATAAAATAAAAAATATCATTAAGAAATTACATTTGAACAGAGTCTGATTTGAACATTATCTCTTTTGGATTAAGTCACAACTGCAACACATTCAAGATAACAATGATATTCTTCCCTCCATCAAATTGTCACTTTTCTTATCTAGCTGGATTTAGACAAATATATTTCTTGCTCACAGAGTTAACAGTAAGAATAATTTACTGGCTAAGAGCCTTAAATAAGCCATGTACTAGATAATATTCTCCATAAGGGATGTGAACAACCGTTTGGTGCTCTCTTGCCTTAACATATTTTAAGTGTGTTTCCTAGCTGTCACTCAATTTAGGACTGTTTATCTTGGGTCCATCCATCCAATACCACACAAAGTCAGCTTCATGTTATTTTGACAACTACCACCATATTTGAAATGCAGTTAGTGATAGCCTCATTAAGATCTTTAAAAAAACAGTTTAAGTGGCTTCTCATGGATTTCTGTAAGATTTTTAAGGACACTGTCTCCTCCTTACTACTTCAAGTATTGAAGGGACCCATTCAGAATGGATACATCTCAGCTGTCATGGAAGCTATCTTTTTATTACCTGTTTAAAAACTAATACACATTGTTTAATGCCAGATTTGCATAATACTATTATTGTCATCATCATCATCATCACCCTCACCTTTTCCCATTTTACATCCCTTTGGAATGTTGTGTTAACTGTCACCACCTCTGTCAATTCACATCCACTCTCTCTCCTTCTTTAAAATTCATTCCCATCTGTTACAGGTCTACTGACATGCCATTAATCCATCTGTTGACTGGGTATCCTCCTCTTCTCTTGCCTTCTTTCTGTCTCTCACAAAATTGCTTTAACAAATTGCCTTTTGCTTTCCTGCAAATGTGACTGATCTGCCATTATCTGTTTTCCTTGGCCTTCTGTACAACTATGGCTCCTTTGACTTCCACTCTGATGTCCTTATTTCTTCATCTGTCCCCTAGTTTACATCTTACTACCCATCTCAGGGTCTGCGTCTCCTTCACCTCAAGCTTCCTCAGCTAGTCTGTTTTCACTTCACAAATTTCTGTGCCATATACAAAGTGCTGATCACATCACTGTTTTGTATATTTTTCTTTTCAGCTTCTTTGACATTGTCCTGTTATATACTACCTGCGACACTTTGTACCATTTGCATGGTACTAGTATTATGCTAAGCACTCGGCTTAATTTCTTCAGTATTTTGGGTTTCTACTACCATGCCAGGAATGGACCACATTTCTAACTCGGTACAGTTATTAGAGTTCATTAAATTAGCACTGTTTCCAGTCTTTGGTGTTAGACAAGAGTGTTATTCTCAGCAACCAAAATCTGCCCAGCGTGCCTCCTTTTGTAATACCTACAGAGTTGCATGCATTGGTAGCATATCTAAGTACAACTGTAAGTTCTTTATTGTTTGACCTGTTGCTCTTACTACTATTGGGACTGCCTGGGTATCTTTCTTTGACATTGCTTTCATTTTTGCCTGCAAATCTTGATATTTTATGACTTTGTGTCTCTCCATAAGTAAGATACTGTAATTACTGGCTGTAGCAATTTCAATAATCAATGCTACTTTTGTCTTCTTTATATGGACTAATATATCTGGTTTTCTCAGTAAACATTTAAAATATCAGGACCCACTGGAGCCAGTCCTGAAACTTAGACTGAATGGCCAAAAAGAAACAGACTTAGATATACCAAGTTCAAGATGGCTACTTCTCAAAATATTTCCTTTTCTCCAAGGTATGGAGATCTCAGAATTGGTACAAATAGATACAAGGTGTGTTGGGGTTATGGGGGGCTTGCCCTCAAAAAAAAACATTTAAGGAAAAAAGAGAGATGTTCAAGATTCACTCTTCTCCTGTAATTTTGGTATTTTTTGGGGGGCTTGTTGGCACTTGGCATTTCAAAAGCCGACATTTTAATAGGAAGCAAGTTTTCTCACATCTATTTTTTGAACTGTTGGTAATGAGTGATCTCATGGGATAATAAACTTCACCATTCTGTGTAATTTTTTGTGGTTCAAGTTTCCAAGCCTATAACTAATAAAGACTAGAAGATGTTTATGGCTTATGCATGAAGGCATTATTTCTACTTTATACACCCCAACCAATTTGGCTTTGGTAAGGGCAGTCTTAAAGTAAAAGCTCTGTAGAAGGTATTTAAAGGGTTAGCCTTCGACCAGTACGCTACATAAGGGTTATTTAGTTGGTTAATCTCCCACCAGTAATAGGAGAATTTCCTGAGCTTCTCAGTGGTCTCCTTGGCCATAAACCTAGTAAGAAACTATGGACTCTCAGTTAATACTGAGGTGACATACCATAGTCTTAGGGTTAAGCTTATATTCAACCTTGTCTATTGACATTTTGTTTGAGAGACATTGAATGCCTTTAGAATATTTTCTTCATCTAATAATGTTCTTGTTTCTATTTGCAATGGACCTTTAGCCTATTATAAAATAATGAGGGTCCTTTCTGATCCTGCATTTCTACAATGTGCTGTCACGGAATGACATCACTTGTCCATTACTTGTTTTATGTTTATATCAACATACTTGGTAAAATTTTCAGAAGCATGGCTAGGCTTAAAAAGGATCTTTAAAGTCATTAGTCTACTAGTCACCTATGAACCAATGAACCTATGTTTCAGCTGACCTCAAAATATTTGGTATTTTACCTGTTCAGTTAACTTACAGCCTGTTTTTTTCTCTAACTGAAGCCATAAAGTCTGCTGTGTTTTCTCTAAGGCTGTAATTTAGTAGATATGCCTTCAAATATAAGCTGTCATGCAGCCCATGTCCTCTTGCACTGTTTAATTTAATCTAACTAGTCTCACAAAGCGATAGTTCATAAAATAGTTCTACTTACAAATGTTGTTTTTCAATACTTGTAAAACAGAAAAACTAAAGTCAACATAATCACAGGTGGTTTTAATTACTATGTTTTTTATTTATTTTTGGCATAATAAATATGGAATTAGTACATTGCTTAGTGAAAGCAAATGGTCTTTGGAAATATAACTGGGAGGAAACCTTTATTAAAACAGCTATGACCGCAAATGAAAACTAGTCCATAAAAATAATATATGATGCTGAAATAAGATTATCACATATCATAAGTACTAAAAATAATGAATCATGATTTCATGATGACACTCAACTCTGAAAATAAATTACCACTGTTAACATTTTTGGAGTCATCACCATATTGCAGCTTGGATGTCCTCTGGTCGTGACCAAGCTTTATGAAATACAGAGATATCATACTCCAAAGTCCACATCTGCAAAATCACCCTTTCACCCTCATCCCACTTAATTCAAAAATCTAAGTATTCATCATCATCTTTCTTTATTGTCTAGCCTGCAGTGACCCCCTTCTTTTTCTATCCTACTTCATACATGTGTTTTACTTTGACAGTCCCACAAAATCTTTTTGTCAAAAAGACAACACACATGGTGATTTATAACAGTAGTTTAGTTACAAAAGTATTGCACAAAGCTAGCCAGTTTTACTGAGATCCATTCATACCATCATAATTCTTATCTGCACCTTGTACATATTAGACCTAAGTGAGTAATATTATAGGCTGTTCAAAATATCATTCACACCACTTCCCTATGATATATTATATGAATTCACACTTTCCACATATCATTTTTTAAGTCTGTTACACTCTGACCATTAAAACTTCCTCCCCAGTTGTCAATTAATTGGCCTTTTCCTTCAACATGGGATAAGAACCCTACAGCCCATTTATTCCCATAGGAATGCAATGCAAGCAAAGTGGGAGTGGTGTCATTCTTTGGGTGGGTATAAGTTTTTTTTTCTTAAGCCATAATGCCATGGTTATTCTAGCTTGCTGAATGCAAGCTGCACATGGAGAATGTAGTAGGACACTGCTAGCAGCATGCTTCACCTCTGCACTGACACTTGCCCTTCTAGCCCTTCCCACATGCCTGCCCAGCTTATCTCCTGTGCTCTCTGATCTCCTGTGTTCTCTGGTTTCATTATCAAAACCATAGGCAATGGCATGCCTTCCCAATATGTCACACTCTGTCACAGTATGTCACACTCTATCATCATTAGAGAGGGGAGCAGGCAATAGATGTATTATTCATTTTTTCTATCCCACCATCCTTAGCAGATGTGTGAACTGGTAAGTGAATTTGTGTAACCTGGGTTAAAGTCAGGCGTTTGTGGCAGTACGTCAGCAGAGTAAATTACAGTTCCACTGTTCCAAGAACCATAGTTACAGTAGTCAGAATTTCAACAGACACCCTTAGAAGAGTCATTTGGACCCATTGAGGAAAGAAAGTGGCAGACAATTCAATGCAGCATTAAGGGAATCAGAACTATCCTGTTCTAATTAAGACATTCAGATGTCCACATCAGTTTTAGCCAGAGTGCCATTCTTGCACGATTAACATAGTTGGCAGGCATCATTTGAAGAAGAGTCAGGTACTCGCATTGTATTTTGACAGTCATGCATAGAACTATCCTGTTCTATTTACATATAAGCTGAATTTATTTGTTAGTAAAACCAGAGCTTTCTGTGTAAATGTAAAGGAATTTAAATAGCAGCATTCATTATTACCTTTTAAGCCTATCTGCCACACAACTGTGTTGCGCAAGTTTTGACAACTTTTATCCAAAATATTAAACTAAGATAAACTATAACAGCTGCCTCTGCACACATCTCAACTAAAATATAAGGTGGGCACTCATCCAAGTCTAGGCTGACCAAAACTCTCTGTCTGTGTTATCAAAAGAAGATTAATAGCCCTTAACCAGGTCTACTCTATTCCTGACTGTGATTAATGACTACACTGTCAAAGCTCAAAAATAGCAAGTTAGTTTAACTTCACACATTAATAAATATACAGACAACACCATAACCACCATGAAAGTGGGACTATCTGGTGTACACTGCTCTCACAGAAGATGTCAGCTATGATTCATGGTTTTGTTTCCTCTGCAGGAAGCTACCACATTAGCCACAGATTACTGTACTGTGAGACATGCCAGCAGGTATTGCAGTAAAAAGCTGCAATACATACAGTGAGAGAAGTCATGACAACTCATATCACAAGACGTACTTCAGCTTTCCCAGGTGCACCACACTGCAATTAGGTGCCTTAGCAAACAGTAACATGAAAGAATCAAATAATAAGACTGCATTTATAAGGCAGAAGGGAGGCTAGTAGCAAGCAAGCACACATTCAACATAAGAAGAAAACTGAGCTTGTTATATGACTGTAAATTTATATTAATAAAAACATTTGCAGGTATATATCCACTGACTTCTAGACAGCCTGAAGTTTAAGACTACAAAATGTGAAAAAGGGCTATCTGGATGTAATTTTCAGTCATGTTTAGATACACTACTGTTTTTCTCAATGACAATCAAGTCATTTTCTAACAGATGATAGAGCAGCTTCATGCCTATGTAGCTACATCTCCTAAAAGATTCCCTTAAAGTAATGGAAAATGGGAGTTGGGCTAAATCATTTTCAGCAGTCCTGATATATTGTTGTATGTAAACTGAAGGCTGTTAATGCTTAAGAGCCCTAATAGGCAGGCAACTGGAAGGCAATGCAGATCAATTTTACTACGCTGAGAGGTGACCTGTATCTCACTTTTTGAGCCACAAAAGACCCAGTCATATTTTATCTCTTACTTCTTTGCAAAAGCAGTGGCTCTAAAAACAGTAAGGATGTAAATCTGCACCAACAAATAAACTAGACTCACTGGAGAGCTTGGTTTTTAACTCAACGTGGAATAAGTTACCACTAAAGGTTAAACACAGCACTACTTTGGCTACCTTTAAGGCTAGTCTTGATAACTAGATGAGCAGGCATAAATTCAGACACCTCTCCAGGGCTGAGTCTGAAAATGGTCTATGGAAATCAGTTCTCCAACTCAGAAAACAAATACAAATAAATTATAAAGAAATACACTGGGCTTATCATGCACAACCCTGCTTGATTTGGAAAGTGAGCTCTGAAAGAGTTGCAAAACTTTAAGTTTATCTGCTTAAAGGTGTATATGTCTACTCATGTTTTAGTCCCTGTGTTCTCTTGACAAACATGTTCTTATGTGCTCTTTTTTTTGTCTTAGAGAAAGAGAATGTGCTTTACTTAATCAAGTGCTTTTTGGAAGTCTGTAATGGTCATGGAAGACCCAGCCAAAGTCCTAAAATATCACTAGGTGTCTGCATAAGCACATTTGTGTATTCTCAGGGAGGTAGAAAATTCCTACTCTCGTATCTCTACTTTAATTGCATATATTTATTTATTGCCAAAACTCCACAGCAGTGCAGAAAAAAAGGCAGTAAACGTCCATACACCTGTAGGCAAAGACAAGACCAAGCCAAACCAATATTGTATAAAGTTTAATGCAAAATATCCACATCAAATAAGCACTTTCATTTCACCCATGGAAACTTCATCAGAACAGTGTATTGTCACAAGCAAACTGTTAAAATAATCAAAACCTGAATGTGAGTGGCTGTAAGTTAATTATACAATGTTTGAAAATTTAAAGAAACATCACAGAAACTTGTGTACTCTTGTTTAATATGGGTCCCCTTCACATGGTCGACCTTTCACAAAGTCGACTTTCATATGGCCGAGACCATATGATCGACTTTTGAAAAGCCGACCATGGGGAACCGCTATCTCCGTACAGTGCGGAATGGGAAAATTTCCATCTTCCGCACTGTAGTGCAATCTCAGAGTTGGTATATTTAAGTTATGGGGAGGTGTGGGGGGTGGAGCCCCCCACAGGGGGTGCATGGGGGTTTTAAGGTAAGTGTTCATTGTGTTTTTTGTGTTTATTTTACATGGTCGGCTTTCCAGAAGTCGATCATATGGTCTCGGCCATATGAAAGTCGACTTTGTGAAAAGTCAACCATGTAAAGTGGACCCATTTAATATATATACACATACATATGCACAACACAATTTGGTAAAATATTTACAAATATTTACAAAAATGTATGTACACAAATATTATTTACAAATGTGTATAGAATCTCCTAAACATGACAACAAAGATGTTAAAAAATGTTTGCATTCAGTTTCAAGGTAGGAAGTATAGAAAGGTGATCATTTAAACCAGGGTTTACACAGGCATCAAAGAACATTTGCCATATCATCTCTAGCTATTCCGATCCCAATAACCACCCCTTTCTTGAATCTGAACTTGCTGTATCACCCAGAATTTAAATTTGGCTGAGGGACAAACTAAATGTTGTCTGTACAAGGCATTGGTGTCTTTGTCCCTGTTTAGATTATATAAGTGTTCATATATTCTCTGTCTAAGACATCTCTCAGTCTTGCCTATATAGAATGCATAACAGATGGTACAATATGCCATGTATACTATTCTTTTAGAGGCACAGTTGTGGTGTCCATTAGTAGGAATTAACTTATCCAGGCTTGGTAAAAATAATTCATTGTTATTGAACACCATTCAATGCTGTGCACAGCTGCCACATCTGAAAGTACCCTTATTTTTGTGCGGTGTGAAGTAATTAACTCATGATGCATTCTCAAACAAGTTCTTAGGGTTGGCGCCTCTCCTATAACTAACCTTAAAGAAATATTGAAAAACTGAGAGAGTGTTGGGCATTATGGCAAACATATTACAGAACTTAAGAATAATTTCTTTGATTCGCAAAGAATCTTGGTTATACCCTAAAACACAGTATATATCCTTGGTTCCAGAGGTTCCTTTTCATAAAGGGTAAACATTTTGTGTTACCCCTATTTCCAAGGTCTCCTGAATGTCAGCTGTCATAGCAGTAATATTGTTGTTGGCAATAGGCTTACACTTAATCAAGGGGTAATATTTAACTCCTAAACCATCAATAATTTCCTTCTTGATGCTAGCAATAAGAAATTTGGGATAATCTCAAGCCAAAAATAAGCTCTCAATAAATTCTAATTCCCTACTCAGAGCCTGTTCATTAGAAGTCATCCGGGCTGCCCTCACCATTTGACCCTTCAAAGTATTCTTTTGTTGGGGAAGGGTTGGTTACTTTTGAAGTGTAAGTACGAATTTGAAAAGTATTATTTTCTGTGTATTTGAGACACATATTCACTATTTTCTGTATCTTTAGAAAAAAGTACATCTAGGTTGCAATAGACTCAGTGTCAACTGAACTGGTAAATGACAGGAAACTGGTAGTAGAGAGTAAAAATTGCATAAAAATTGTTGTTGACTCAGATGCATCATTCCACAACACAAAAATATCATCCAAATAATGGTAATAGGCATGAATATTTAAAAAAAAAATCACTGGTAAACACAAAATGCGTCTCCCAATAAATGAGTACCAAATTAGCAAAAATCAGGGTGCATGCTGCACCCATTGCTACCCCGTCCAGTTGTTTGTAATATTCACCCTGAAAATGGATAAAATTATTGTCCAAAATAAGTTCCATGTTTTCCAAAATCAGCGTAAAGTCATTGGCATTCAAAAAATCCAACTCAGTCAAAACTTCTTCAAACCAGGTTAAACCTGTTTGGTGGGGTCTTACTGAGAAAAGATCTTTAACATGTATGGTCATGAAAATATAATTGACATCAAAGGGAACATGCCCTAGCTTAGTCAGGAAATCCCAAGAATCTATTAAGATGTGTTGGTGTAGTCCATAAAATGGCTTTAGCTTAAAGTCAATAAACTTGGCCAAGAGTTGTGTTTTTGAGCCAGCTGATGTTGATATTACAAACAACTGAACGGGGTAGCAATGAACACAGACAGAGAATATATGAGTACTTATATAATCTAAACAGGGGCAAAGACACCAATGCCCTGTAAAGACATGTTTAGTTTGTCCCTCAGCCAAATTTAAATTCTGGGTGATACAGCAAGTTCAAATTCCAGAAAGGGGTGGTGATTGGGAAACCAGGTTGGAATATCAAGAGATGATATGGCAAATGTGCTTTAATGTCTGTGTAAATCCTGGTTTAAATGACCACCTTTCTATAGTTCCTGCCTTGAAACTGAAAGCAAACATTTTATAACATCTTTGCTGTCATGTTTAGGAGATTCTATACACTTTTGTAAATAATATTTGTATACATACATTTTTGTAAATATTTGTAAATATTTTACCAAATTATGTTGTGCATATATTTGTGTGTGTGTATATATGTTAAACAACAGTATACAAGTTTCTGTGATGCTTCTTTAAATTTTCAAACATTGTGTAATTAACTTGCAGCCACTCACATTCAGGTTTTGATTATTTTAACAGTTTGTTTGTGACAATACACCATTCTGATGAAGTTTCCATGGGTGAAATGAAAGCGCTTATTTGGTGTGGATATTTTGTATTAAACTTTATACCATATTGGTTTGGCTTGGCCTTGTCTTCACCTACAGGTGTATGGACCTTTACTGGCTTTCTTTTCTGCACTGCTGTGGAATTTTGGCATTTGTATTATTTACAGCATTTCTTGTGGTTACTAATATTTATTTATTGACTGATGAGTGAATGGATCCTTTCCTTTGTAGTCCCCATGTTGGACTTTAGAAGAGGCAGGGAATTGGTGCATCTCAGAAGAACCAATGCAGTCATAGAGTGAAGATTAACCCTTCAGACAGGTATTGATCAGAGATTAAAAATGAGCCCACAGAATGAAGCTGTGAGCAGACATGTTAGTAATTCAGACATTATGCTGATATGGTGACACACAGCACTGCACATACTTGAAAACTGGAGAGATGTGAGAAGACTTGATCTTGGCATGCATAGTTTTTAAGAATTCATTTTTGCTTGAATATGTGGGTCTAGAGAGGGTATATAAAGAGTATTAGAGGAACAGATAGTAAATTAAGTTGTTTTAGTTTTAGAATATCTAGAAAGCATGTCTCAGTTCAAAGGTAATTAAGGAATGGAACAATACACATACACACACACACACACACATATATATATATATATATATATATATATAAATATATATATATATGTATATATATATATATATATATATATATATATATATATATATGGCTCTACTTTCTTTGATCAAAATACCATTAGTTTGAACTCTATTTGCCTCTATTTTTCTTCTGATGAAGAGGGTTCTGCTCTGTGAATAAACTGCTGTGTTCATGACAATGACTTACTGGATGGTGATGAAAGGCATATGCATGGATCCACACAAGAATGAGAATTCATTGGTGCATCCATATCAGTTCTGAGGCTTTTGTATTCAATATTCTGCATTAGACATCCAGAAGAACATTGTGACACCTCATGTGGCAGAGAAAGTAATGATTTTTGAAGTGGTCTTAAGGAGCATCCTGGCTCATTCATGTCAGGTTGCTGCAACAGCTGACATGAGGTAACACCATCTGAGGAATGATCTATTACAAGTTCTTACATGCAAGTAGCTTGCAACACACTTGCCCATTGTCAATTGCTTTAAAGGCCACTAACCCAATCTCACCTAACTACTGAGCTTTCCCACCTCCCAACCCTACGGAACTGCATAGCCTTACCAAAAGCCTGACTCTAACAATAAAGGCTCCATCTGTTCCCTAACCCTAACCTCCCACTCCCTAACCCTAACCTCCCACTCCCTAACTCTAACCATAGCACTCCCCTCTCACTCCCTAACCCTAACCATAGCACTCCCCTCTCACTCCCTAACCATAACCACAGTACTCCCCTCCCAGTCCCTAACCCTAACTGCAGCATTCCCCTCCCACTCCCTAACCCTAACCATAGCACTCCCCTCTCACTCCCTAACCATAACCACAGTACTCCCCTCCCAGTCCCTAACCCTAACTGCAGCATTCCCCTCCCACTCCCTAACCCTAACCATAGCACTCCCCTCTCACTCCCTAACCATAACCACAGTACTCCCCTCCCAGTCCCTAACCCTAACTGCAGCATTCCCCTCCCACTCCCTAACCCTAACCATAGCACTCCCCTCTCGGTCCCTAACCATAACCCCAGCACTACCCTCCCACTCTCTAACCCTAACCGTAGCACTCCCCTCCCACTCCCTAACCCTAACCATAGCACCGCCCACTACCTAACCATAGCCATAGCAGCCCCGCCCACTCCCTAACCCTAATTGTAGCACTCCCCTCCTACTCATTATCCTTAAAGTCCCCAGGGACTCCCTAAACCTAAAACTCCACCCCATCTCTACAAATAAAGTTCCCAGTTACTCCATAATCTAAAACTGTCCTCCCACTCCCTAAAACTAAAACTTCCCTCCAACTCACTAAACCTAAAGACCCCTTTCGTTCCCTAATCCTACACTCCTCCATAAGTGGGAACCCATGCAAGCTACAAGATGCTTAATTCCATGGCTTTGAGACAATGGTCTTTATGTGCCTGGGGCTTTGGCCCTTGTAGTAGGCCCAATGAGGAACCACTCCCAGTTTCATCTCATCATCCCACCAAGAGTCAAACTAATAATGGTGCTGCCAGTTCTGTGATGTAAAGGTATGAAGCCCTAACTATAGCCCAAATGACCTGAGTTCAATTAGTGGTTTGGGCATCTGAGGTACTAGCAGGGAGGGATGAGCATGCCCATTCCAGGAAAAGGGCATTTGTCTAGGTGTTCTCTACAAGGAGGTAAGGTCCATAGACAGGAGTATCCATAGGATATAACAGGCAAATACATGGTGGATCAAGGGGTAAGTCTTAAATGAAAAATAAATCATCCAGGAAAGCAGTTAATGGCATGACCTTTCAGGATGCCATTAGGTTCTACACCAGTACCAGCTTTATAATGGAGATAGTCCGCAGGCTGTATGAGAGGCTGGTAGACACAGTGAATAAAGCAGAAGGGGAACAAAAAAATTGCAAAGGTGTTTATATCTGACATTTTACAACTGCACTATAGCACTGCTGTACACTGTGGTCATTGTGGAGGAGCTGTAGGCCATGTAAAAGTGGTCAAATTGTGCAGGGTATTTACATTTTGTTTGTTCTTCATGAACTTATACCACACCTATATAACATGAACTTTTCTAGCAACTTACAAAGTGGTTCTAGCAGACTGAAAAGTGATGAGACTCATACATAGTTGAATTAAAAATCTATAAACCTCTGTATGCAATTAATTCCGGTTATCTGAAAGGTGCATTGAACCTTTATGCTCCAATGCACTCTTTTCATTTCACTTCTGAGTGGATACTATAAAAGTCCAATAAATCCCATGGAGCTTTTAAAATACACAGGTGTGAGAACATTGGTACATGTATTCTGAATCTTGAAACTGTGAAATGGAGTGATTCAAGGAATAGCCTGCTGTGGCCTTTTTAAAAATAAACTGATTTGTTTGAATAATTAATCATGTATATATTCTTACTGAGTAAAGAACTAAAAGCTGATTTGTGCCTACACTATTTAATTATCTTACAATAGTTGCTACATTGTACATGTTTATAACCATTTAAAAAAATATGAACTGTATCCTGGGGTGGGCATGAAAGAAAGAAATATTTTGCCTTTTTGTTAATTATTTATCCCAAGGCTTTTCTGCTATATGTTGAAATTTGTCACAGAAATGTTAAGCACTGAATTTTTTCAAGGAATATTGCATTCTCAAAACTATGCTACATGGGACACCAAACCTAAGTATTAATTCTTATACTGGGCAGTAGAAAGCAAGGTCATCAAAGAGGAGAATAGTTTTACAAATTAATATGAAAGCACTGTTACTGTAATTGTGTTAGCACATTTATGCATAGATGTCTTCTAAGGAAAAATAGCTTTAATATTTACAGTGGGGCTTAAAGGAAACCCCATACTAATTTTCACATCTTTTTATATCTCCCTAATGTTTTGGTCATAAATTAAATGTGCACTTGAATCAGTGCACTTATCAGACTAACAAATGAATAAAAAATATGCACAGATAATTGATTTGTGCTAATTTGCTAACCAGGTAAGCATTAGGCAGATTTTTTTTTTTTTTTTTTTTGGTTATTATAAGAAACAAACTGGGAACTTTTTCCAGTTAACCAATTTGCACAAAGGTCACAGCAGATGGAAAAATCAAACAGAAAAAAAAAAACATTCACATTTCACAGCACTAATGATCTCTACAAAACTTCCATGTGTAGGAAGTTCTCTCATTGCTGTTCTCACCCATGAAGAAAAATGTGGAGTAAAGGCCATAGATTTTGTCTCATCACTATTAAGCACCAGGTGCTGAGTTATAAAAATCAAGTACTATTTATGATGCTACACTGAGAAAATAAGATCTAACTTGAGAAGGGCTTAATAAATACGTGCATACACAGGAAATGCAGAATGGTGCTTAATCTTGTTTGCCCACAAAATCGATATCTCTGGAGTCGCAGAAGTATGTAAAATGAAGGCTAAACGACTCAGGGAAAAAAGCTTTATCTGTGCAGTCAGTTACAGAGCTTTGCACACCAATGGCATTAAGTTATACGATTGACTTAAACAGTTTACGATGCAGTGAACAAGTAAAAACTTAAATACGATTGTAAACTTCACCATATAACAAAAACATGGCTCCTAGCTTTAACCTGACTAGCCTACTTCTTCTATTCAGCTATTTCCTTGTTAATATCAGCAACACACATATTTCCCATTTATTTCAAACACAGCTTTTCACCCCACCTCTTTTCCCCTTGTTCTTTCCTTCTAGCACACATAAACACACACTAATATATATATATATATATATATATATATATATATATATATATATATATATATATATATATATATATGTGTGTCTATATGTATATATATATATATATATATATATATCTATTTATACATATAGTAGTGTTGTCGCCTCACAGTAAGACGTTGTCCTATTCGATTCTCAGCTAAAGTGCCTTCTGTGTGGAGACATGCATGAATGGGTGTACCTTCATTGAAGGTTGTGCATCAGGGCTGGCAACTGGGTACGTAAAAATCTACTGACAATCATTAGCGGACCAGAGTTCCGCTGATGCGACCCCTAACTGGGAAAAGCCGAAAGATACAACATATATACAGATAAACTAGCTTAATTGGTGAAAGATAGTGTAAAGAAACAATGTTTCAAATAACTGCTCAAAGTACTCAGAACATATGCAACAAATCAGTGGTGGCTGGTAACTTCAAAGCAAGGGGCATGCAGGAAACAACTGAATCGGTGGGGTTAAATGTGATTAGTTGGGGCTCATTTATTGCAGGCCAATGATCATACATCATCTGTGATCAAATAATAAATTAAGTCATTTGCTTTCTTCCACAGACTGCCTCAGTATGCACCCATTCATTACAGCCAGTTTACTGACTTTGTATACCGCACTTGTCTGATTGCAATCAACAAGGTCAACATAGGAGAAATAGAACCCTAAGGAAAAGACTCTGAGGACACCCACTACTGGATTCAGTAAGCCCTTCACGGTGTGCAGCTCTATTGCAGGAGCTCCAGCAGGCAATATGTCTGCCATGTGATCCAGGAATAGGCTGCAGGGACGTATGCAAATTACCCCATTTCCAGGTGAAACCCATGCAAATGAGGTAAATTTGCGATCCAGGAAGCTGGAAGCCGGCCGTGCAGGAGTAGTGTAATCTGCAGAAATGTACTCGGCCAGTAACCAAGTACATTTCTGCAAACTACAAAACGGAGCCATGACATCTACAAATAAAGGGTGGATATCATGTAGAAAGCATGCCAATGGGCAGATATATGGCCATTGGCATGGAAAACAGTTGCAAAAAAAATTTACTTTTATTTTTTTAGCCAATCTCGGCTGTTTAAGCGTAGGGTAGCGGCGCAGAAATGGGATCGGGTGAAAAATAAAAAAAAAAGCCTAAAATAAGCATTCTAACCAGAATCATTATTTTGCCATTATACTCAATGGCAGGCAGAAGACAACATGGCCAGTGAATAGCGGTAACTAAGGGTGGAGGCTCAGTGTGGGACCTGTAACTATGCATCAGCAGGCAATCCTATGCAAATGAAGGGAATGATACTGAATGCCAGATTTCCCCTGCATGCTAGTCAGCACCCAACAGTATAAGAGCAGGAATAGCTTGGTGCAAGCCTGGGAGTTAGATGACACCATAGGGGGGTGTCAGGCATACTATAAGCAGATTGGAGCCCTGTGGCTTGGGTTTGCCCTTAGCTTAGCAGAGCTAAGCAAGGGTGTGTGTCTGAGGCTGTCTAGCACTCTTTACATTGCCTAAGCAGGTGTGTGCGCACTGCACACCGGGTTTTAAAGGAAAAAAAAAGTAAACCAGGAAATAACAGCTCTGTGCACATTTGAGCACTGTGTTTGAGCGGCACGCCACCAGGCTTAAACAGGAAGGAGATAGGAAGGGAAAACAGCAGTAGGAAGGTAATCTAGGAGAACTAGCATAGCTGCCAGGTGAAATGTATCAGAATTGGCCAATTACATAGGCAGCAGACCGGCCCAGCCCAGAACACTACTATAAAGTATGCAAGCACCTTTCCCTTTGTTTTTTCCCCCATAATCTACACCACCAGTGTATAAAAGTTGGGGAATTTTAACAAACAAAAACAATATGATAGGGGCTGCAATAGCTATCATACAACAACATGTAGAAGAGGCTGAGGGTGGTGAGGATGAGAATGCTGATGACCAACCCACAGTGAGGAGACAGAGAAGAGTGTACAGACCCAGGGTAACCTACAAGGGGCTACATGAGCTGGAGATAGTGGAGCGCTATAAGGTGGACAGGGACCTCCTACAGCAAATTGTTGAGCTATGCCGGCCACGCCTCACACACAGAACTAACAGAGGGGAACCCATCCCAGTGGATACCAAGGTATATGTAGGCTTAAGAATATGAGGTACAGGTACCTTCCAAAGGCCAACTGGGGATATCATGGGGATCTCACAGGTAATCCACCAGTTCTTGGATGCCATGTCAGCACATGCCGGTGAGCATGTATATTTCCCCAACACCTGTGTGGCATTGGCCAGCAATATGCTTCTCTTACACCAAATAGCAGAATACCCTAAGGTAGTGGGTGCTATAGATTGCAGGCACATATGCATCAAAGCACCATCTGGCCAGTGGGGTAGGGTCTACATCAACTGCAAGGGCTTCCGCTCCATCAACTGCCAGGTTGTCTGCGATGACCAGGGCATTATAATGAATGTGTGTGCTGGCTGCCCTCGAAGCTATCACGATTCCCACATCTGGCATCTGATGCAGCTGTACCAGAGATTTGCCAGTGGGGACATCCCTTGTGGTCACCTAGTGGGGGGTGCTGGTCGCACTGGAGCCGTGGCTGATGACACCCATCAGAAATGAACACACACCCGAACAAGAACTCCATAATGAGGCACACGCACAGACCAGAGTTGTAATAGAGCATGTGTTTGGGATGGTCAAGTCACGGTTCCAGGGCCTGGACACATCTGGTGGAGCCTTGCAGTACTCCCTAGCTACATGTACTCAAATTGTCATCGTATGTGCCATGCTATACAATATGATCCTGTGGAAACAGCTGCAGCAAGAACAGCACAGGGCAAGGCTACACAGCCCTCCACCATTGCCAAGGCCTGCACAGGCACAGATTGATGCAGAGGAGGAACAACCTGAGCCTGCAACAGCAGGCAAAAGGAGGTATGCCCAGTATGCCCTGGCCTTGGCAAAGAGGCAACACATAACACATACACTGACACAGGAGAGACCCAGGGAATGACACTTCTCTCTGACTCGCACATACAGTAAAAGGGATGCCAATCATGGCAACACCTGTGCTCAACCATGTATAGGGAGTGTACTATGTGCATCCGACATAGGCAGCCCTCTAGCACCATCCTCAATACTGGCACATCCACAAGATAAGTCACTCTCCTTACCAATTGCCAAATGGAGTAGTATGTTACCTGTATCTATGTTATAGATGTGAGCATGCAAGGGAATCGGGTGGCTGAATTGGATGCCAGCAGATAGTAGACCCCTATAGTGGCAGCGTGAGATCTGTAGCAAATACTGGTATCACCATAGTAACCAGTACTACACATGGTGACAAAACTCACTGCAGGAAATGTGCTGGCCCACATTTGTGTGCATATGGCACACACATGCCAGTCAACAACAGTCTAGCCAGCAGGACAGGTGTAGACAAACACAAACAAAGACTGTGCTAAGGCCTCTGAATGATGCCTATGGGTAACCCCCCCCCGGCCTACACAGATACACAGACAGACTACATCAGGTTAGGCAGTGGGATGTTAGTTCTGAACGGTAGGAAGTCAGAAACTAATATGTAGGTCAATCAAACCTAAGACCTGTAGTACACTGATATGCTTCTAGTCAGCATGATACATTAGAATACAGAATGAAATAGAGTACCTGACATACCAGTACTCTCATACCAAATGTGTACAAGTGTCAAGTGTGCCCCCCAATCCTATGTAGAAATGTAGAAACAGTCAGGTGTGCCCCTCCAGTCCTGTGTAGACATGTAGAAACAGTCAGGTGTGCCCCCCAATCCTATGTAGAAATGTAGAAACAGTCAGGTGTGCCCCCCCAATCCTGCATAAAAAAGTAATATTTTGAATTTATTAGTGATGGTTAGCCTACCTACTAATGAGCTTATTTCATCTATTCACAGCAATTTCTATATGCTTTATTATTGCATTATTTCATTATTGTATCTGTGAATTGTCATTATTTTTCCTTTTAGCGTTTGTACTCTAGCTAATTTAGAACTGCATGTAAAAGTAATGCATGAATTGATTAGGATGGTTACATTATTCGCCAATGTAGTTTACTTCATTTTTTATGAGGGAAACCGATTGCTGTAACCTTGAGAATTCTTCCATGAAAGTCTAAGTTCACTGGTGGGGTGAATTTAAATATTATATTATTTTTAAATCAGTGATGGCTCCGTGAGCCAGCTACATAGCTCATCCCACCCCCTTGTGCGTGAAGTGGTTGGGCGGAGCTTTGAAGTTACCATTCTCAAAGTACGGAATTCACTAGTGGAGAGATTATTATAAACAAAGATGTATTTCCTCGTTATGGTGAGTGCCATTTTCTGAATACGAGGAGTTTATGAGGTAGCTATGGCTTTATTGGTTTTACCAGGGCCAAGCTGTCCTGAAAAGTCAGTGTACTGAAGGAATATAAAGCAACTGATAGTTTTTCAAAACCCCGGGAATTTAAAAATAAACCTTTTTTTAAAAAAACAAAAAACCCCACCTAAAAAGGGTTTTTTTTTTTCAAAAAATTTTTTTAAAAAAAATTTTTTTTTTTAAAAAAAAACTTTTAAAAAAGAAAATAAAATTTTTAATTTTAAAAATTTTTTTTAAAAAAAAAAAGAAAAAAAAAAAAAAATAATTTTTAATAATTTTTTTTTTTAAAAAAAAACATTTAAAAAAATTTAAATAAAATTTAAAATTGTGATATTAAATTTTTTTCCCAGCACCAAAGAAAGGGCCTTTGGTTAAAAGGGGGTTTTTGTTTTAAAATAACAATTTCCCCCCTGTTCTTTCTTTTAAATTTAAAACCAATTTGGAAAAAAAGGGGGAAAAAAATTTTTTCCTTTTTTTTATAGGTAAGATGGGCCGTCCCCAAAAAAAAATTTGGGTGAAATTTAAAACCAACCGGGGGGGGCCGCCCCGGTGGCGTTTCCAAACCGTTTTTAAAAAAGGAAAAGTTTTCCCGTTAAAAAACCCCCCCCCGAAATTTAAGTTTTTCCATGAAATTTCCCCTTTTTTTTCCTTATGCCCCGGGGTTTTTCCAAAAATTTTTTAACCTGTTTTAAAGCCCTTTTACCGAAATCCCTAAAAACCCAATTCCCTTTTTAAAACCTGTTTAAAACCCCAAATTTTTTAACCCCGAAACCCCACCTTTTAAAAAAAAATTTTTGGGGTGGGTTTTGAAACTTTTTTTTCCCCCTTTTCCCAAAAACCAAATTTTTTTAACCCCAATTTTTTTAAATTTTTTTTAAAAACCCCCAAAAAACCTTTGGGCCCAATTTTTTCCCGGGGGCCCCGGAAAAGGGAGAAATTTTTGGGTTTTTCCCAAATATTTTAAAATTTCCCCCATGCAAAGTTTTTTGGGGCTTTGTTTTAATCCTTTTTACCCACGACAAATTTAAATTTTGGCTAAATGAAAGGGTCTTTGGGTTCCCAAAAGGTTTTTTCAAAATCCCCTTGGGAAAAGGTTTTTTTAAAAAGGGGAAGGGCCCGGTTTTAATGTCTAATTTTTCCCCTTTCCTTTTGGGGGCCCCCCGGGGTTTAAAAAACCCCCCCTTTTAAACAAGGTACTTGGAAAAAATTTTCCAAAAGTCCTTTTTCCAAAATTTTTTTCCCCTTTTTCCCCAAAAACCCCACCTGTTTTTTTCCATACCCAAAAAACCCTTTTTTTAAAAAGGGAAAAACCCCAAAACCCCTTCCAAATTTTTTTCCCCCATTTCCCCCAATTTGGGTTTTCCCATTTTTTTTTTTATCTTTTTACCCCGCCGGGTTCCTTAATTTCCGAGTTTCCAAGGTTCCCCTGGTTTAAGTTTTAAGGTAAACCCTTTTAAAAAATTTTCCAAAATTTTCCCCGGAAATCACTGGGAAACATGCCGTTTCCAAAGTTTGGTTTTTAAAAAAAGGGCAAATTTCCCTTTCCCCCCTTTTTTTTCCCATTTTGTTAGGGTTTAAAGAGGTCAAAGTTTTAAATTTTCCCGGAAAAAAATTTCCCCCCCGGTTTTTTTTTCAAATTTTTTTTCCCCTTTTAACGTTCCCCTTTTTAAAATTTGGGAAAGTTAAAAAATTTTAAATTTTTTTCCCTTTTAATTTTTTTTTTTTTAATTTTGGTTTTTTCCCCAAACCGAAAACCTTTACCTTTTTATCCAAAAATTTTTGGGGGGTTTTTTAAAAAAAATTTTTTTTTGATATTGGGAAAAAAGGGTTATTTTAAAATAATTTGTTTAAAAAATTTTTTAAAAAACCCAAAAAACTAAAAAGCCCAGAAAATTTAAAAATTTAACCTAAAACCAAAAAGGGTTTTCAAGGGTTTTTTAAAATTTTTAAAAAAAATAAATTTGTTCAAAAAATTTTAAAACCCCCCCCAAAAACCAGAAAAATTTTTTTTTTATTATTTTTTTGAAAACCCAAAGAAAATGGGGTTTTTTTTGTCCCAAAAACCCTTTTTAAAAAACCCAAGTTTTTTCAAATTTAGAAATAATTTTTAAAAAATTTAAAAAAGGGAATTTTTTGGTTTTTTAAAATTTTTTTTTAAAAACCCTTTCCCAAATTTTTTTTGGAAAAAAATACCCCCCAAAAAATTTTCAAACCCATACAAATTTAATAAAAAAAAAAACAAAAAAATTGGGGAAAAAAGAAAAATTTTAAAGGCAAATTTTAAAAATATAATTGGGGTTTAAAAGGGATGTTTTTAAGTAAAAATTACAACATTTTTAACCAAAGGAACAAAGCAAAGAGGAAAATGAAACATTTTAAATGTTAAACCCTTTTTTTTTGGTTTTAGTTCAACGGTCCCCCCAATCATTTGGTTAATTTGTTCCAAATAAAAGGGATTGATTCAGCTTAAAAAAAACCTTCACAATTTTTCTAATTTTTTAAAACGTTGACCCGTTTTGGGAAATTTTTTAAAAATCAATTTTTAATTTAAAATTGGATGGGTTTTAAAAAATTAAAAAAGGGCTTTAAAGACCCTTTTTAGTTTTTTAAATTTTTAAAAATTTTTTTAAATTTTATTTTTTACTTATTTTTTCAAATTTAATTTTTTTTTTTGGACCCTTTTAAAAAAAAAAAAAACCCTTTAAAAATAAACAAACAAAATTTTTCCATTTTTAAAATTTTTTTAGAAAAAGACTTTTGAAAAAAATTATTAAAGGCCCGGAAGGGGGGCCCAAAAAAGTTTTCTCATTATTTTTTTAAAAATTTTTTTTTTGGGTTTTTCCCCCAAAGGGTAGTTTATCCAAAAATTAAAACCTCCAAAAGCCCCAGCAAGGAGGGCAAATTTTTTTTAAGGAAAGGGGGCCTTTTTTGGCTGACTCAAAAGGGGGGACAAACAAATTTAGGGTTATTTAAACCCAAAGGTTGACCCTATAACGTTGGGGGGAAAATGTCCTGGGAAAACCCCAAATGGAAAAACTAAATAATATGGGAATTTAATGTCCCCATGGGATGATAACAACGGACTCAAGGAATGTTAACAAAACAAATTTAGCTTAAAAAAGGGAAAAGTTTTTAAAAGGGAAAAAAACCAACCCTACCATGCAACCAAAGGGATTTAAATTTACAACAAGAAAAAGATGAACAAAAAAGGGGGGTTTTTTTTTGCAACCCGGTTTAAATTTTTCAACAAAAATTCGAACAACCAGGTTCACTAGAAGCATCTTAAAAATTGGCCAAAGGGTTAGGCTTAATTAGAGGGCTGGAGAAGGATTTCCCCACACATTTAAAATCACTTTTTTTAAACCTTTTAAAATTTGGGGCTATTTTTTTAAAATCAATCCAATAGACATTATTTTGAAAAACGAATTACCGGCAAAAAGACTTGATTAAAATAAAATTTGGAGGGGGAGATTATGCTTTTTAAACTTAAACATAAGGAAAAATCAACAGGGATTAAAGGGCATGACGGGGAAAATTTTTAAAGGGCCCCCCCCACCAATGGTAAAGACCCTAAAAGGGGGCAACTGAAAATTGAGGGGGATTGATTGGGGAAGGCTAAAATAAACCCCAAAAGGGGCCAAAAAAACGAAAATATAGAAGGGTCAAAGGAAAACCCCCAACCTTTTGGGGAAAAAATCCTTGATCCAAGAATTCCATCAAAAACTTAACCCGAAGCCCCCAAAAAAACCCAAAAAACAGGAAGAAGGGAAGGGGGGAAAATGGTGAAAGAGTTAAAACTTAAAAATTTTTACTATTTACGAAAATTTTTTCAAAAAAAGGGGGGACTTTAAAGGAAATAAAAAATGGATAACAAGAACTTTCCAAATTCCCCCTTTCCCCCGCCCATTTTGAGAAATTAAGCAAAATTTTTCACTAGAAAGTTAAAGATTATATGGGAATGAAAAAAGTGATCAAAATTTTTAAGGAAATCCCCTTTAACTTTCCCTTTTTTGAAAAGTGAAGAATTAGTTTGGCCTAAAAACCAAAACGGGTAGAACACCCAAAAAAAAAAGGAAAGAATTTGAAGTACATGAGAGGCAAATTGAAAAAATAAAGGTACACTATAAGAATGAGGGCTAAAAAAAGAAGAGAAATCATGGTAAAAATAAAAAGGGGGCCCAATAAATAAAGGAAATTTTTAAACCCCATTGGGAAAAACCCCACAAGGATTAAGGGGGAAAATTTTTACATGCAAAATGGATGAAAATTTATTTTTGGGTCCCCAAAAAAAAAACTAATAATAATAGACCATTTTAAAAAAAAAGTTAACTTCCCCTTTTTTTGACGATAGAACCCTTAAAAAGAAAAGGGCTAACAAAATATTCCTTTTTGGAACACAAAAGGGATTTTTTTTGACACAATTAACCATTTAGAAAAATTTTTTTCCCAAACCCACATAAGCCTTGGGGGTAGGGCAGTTAAGAATTTTCCCCCTTGACAAAGAATTTCGGGGAAATTAGAATTTCCTTCAATTTCCTTATTTAGGGTAAACCCCAAAGGGAAATTTTTGGGGTCCCCGGGGGGTAAACCCGGTTTTCATTTAAATCCTTTTTATTTCCCCAAAAAGAGTTTAAACCCAAAATAATTTTTAAGAGGCCTGGAGAAATTTTTTACATAAATGTGGGAAATTAAAATTTCATTTAACAACCCAATTTTGTCCCCCTTTAAGTAAAATAGAATTATCCTAAATTGAGGGAAGGATTAGAAAAAAAAAGTGGGTATTTAAAAACCCCGAAAAAACCTAAAACCCTTTTTTCACTTTCAGGGCCCACCTCAAAAATGGGGGGGGAAAAATAAGTAGAATGGGTTTTTGACAATAACATAAATTACTTTTTCCAGTTTTTTTAAAAAAGGGGTTCCCTAACCTTAAAAAAAAAAGTTATAATTAATTTTTTTAAAGTTTTATCTTAAAAAAAATGCTGGTTGGACTAAAATACATTACTATAATTTTTAACTTTAAATATTCCCCATTTAAGAAAATTTTTAAAAAACTGGGCCTTTGAAAACCAAAAATTTAATGGATCCAGAAAACCCCCTAAATTAAAAGGGGATAATCTAAAACCTTTGGAAAAAACCAAAACCCCGAAAAAATGGTTGTTTAATAAAGTGTAAAAATTTTAATTTTGGGGGGGGGATTTTAGAAGGGGAGAGCAAAAAATTTAAGGTAAATTTTTGCCCCAATTTTCTGAAAGTTTTATGTGCTTTTTTTTAAGGTAAAACCAAAAAATTAAAAATTTTATTAACTCAAAAAAACCCTTAAATTGAGAACCCCCTGAAAAAAATATTTAAATTAGGGTTTAACCCAAAAATGGTAGGGGGGGTTCATTTAAAGTTGGGAAAAGGGAAGGTTTCACAGGACAAACCCCCCAAATGGGTGAAATTTAAGCAACCTAATGCTTGTTTTTGGTTAAAAATTTAGGCAGTTAAATAGTCAATATCGCAGCTGTATAAAATCATTCAGATAACCCGGACGATGCAGATTTAAACACCTAAGTGGAAAAGGGGACTGAAAGGGAAAAAAAAGCAATTAAGTTACAGGTACAGCCCTATTTTAAAAAAAAATTCAGAACAAATTTTGGGCAGGTTTTTTTTTTTTCAAAAAGTCAAGCCTTTTTTTGGAAAAGGGAACAAACAAAGGGTGCCCAGGGCCATTGCATGGAAACCTCCCGGCTTAACATTTTCACAGGGGCTTTTATTTTTCCTCTAGTTTTGATCAAAAAAATGGTAATTTTACTAAAACTACAATTTTACTCAAGCATTTTAGTGGAATAAAAAAAGGTCTTTATCAAAACCAGATGTTTAATTTTAAAATTTTTTTATTTTTTTTTAATTTTTTTTTAAAAATTTTTTGGGACCCCCTTTAAAAAAAAATTAAAACCCAAAAAAATTACTTTAAACTTTTTAAAAAATTTTTTCCATTTTGGGAAAAGTTTTTTTAAAAGACCCGAAAAAAAAATTATTCAATTAGGTGGGGGTGTGTTATATTGTAAGTTATATTTTCAGGGTTTGGTTTTTGGTTGATTGCTTTTCCCCTGATGAAGGGGGGTTCCCAATAAAAATGAGAATTTCATTAAAATTAAAGAGCCTTGTAAGGATGTTTTATTTTTTTTGTTTTTCTTGGTTTTAACATTTGATAAAGTTTTTTTGGAATCCAGATTAACGTATTTTATGTTCCCCAAATTTTTTTTTTTCCCTTTATTTAAATCATTTTGTTAAAATTTTGTGGGGATTGGGAACCATTTAAATTTTAAAAAATTTTTCAATTTAAGGTGTTTTAAAATGTGTATTGAAAGGTGTGTTTCTAAATTTTTTTGGGGAATTCCCAGAGAGCCGAACAAAAAATGCATTTTGAAAAGCAAAAAAGGGGCCCTTTGGGATTTTTGGGAGTTTTTTTTTGGGAAATTTATGCCCCTTTTATGGGGCAGCAAGGGGAATTTAGGGGTGAACGGGATCCAGCAGTGTGCCCTTTGTGGAGTAGACTTCAAATCTTTCACCATAATACGTAGAAATGGTGAAAAACCTGCAAACCAATGCTTCCAAGAAACCATGCCCGTCAGGGGGGGTTTAATCCCCAAAAGTTCCGCTACAAAGGGAACAAACCCAAAGGCTGTGCTAACCTCTGAATATGCCATGGGAAACCCCCCCATACACAAACAACTACATAAGCAGGGAGGGGGGGTTTTAAAGGGGAAAGTCAAAACTTTCAGGAACTTAAAACAAACAAGCCCCTTGTAGTGATATTAGGGAAAAATGAAATGGGTATAATAAGAAGAAGAAATTGGAAAGTGAGGTGGCCCCCAAAATGTGAAAAGTAAAAAACAGGTGTGCCCCCAAACCCCTTTTAACAAGAAATGGTGCCCCCAACTGTGTAACATGGTAAATGTTTGATATTAAAACCTGGGCCGTACCGGGTGCCCAAAGGGGAGGTAAATTTTAGCAGTGCAAAATGCAGGTATGGTTTTTTAGGGTTGGGTTTTTCAATTTTTAAAGTGGCGATGATCAAGGGACCGGGGGCCAGCCCCTCGGATGCATAAACCCCCAATGATGAAAAACTTCCCCATATAAAACAGCTGCATAACCTTGTAAAAGGATGGGGGAAAATGTCCCCCTGAAAGATGGACATTATCATTGGGAAACAGCTGATGTCCTTGCACAAGCCAGCATACCTGGAATGCCCCATGCATATCTGTGAGTCAGATACAAGTAGTGTCCATAGCACACATGCACGCAGCTCACCCAAACACCACCCACAGGTACCACTCTGGTCATATCCCTGCAGTTGGGAATGGGTACAATATGACCCCCACCTGTGTATGGCAACAGCAAAAGAATGCAGCATGCAATGCAGGTATCCCATGCAGGTGTGTCCCTTGCTGTAAGTAGCACCCTGCCAACATCCATACCACCTGATCAATACTGATAGAAAGTATTGGCATGAACACATAGCACATCTACCCTGTCTCCCCAAGGGAATATACTGCATGGCAGTCTAAGACAGAATGCAATGGCCTGCCACAGCTGGCCTGCATCACCACCAAATGGCCAACAGGCCTCTGCCAAAGGCCTGTGTCTCACTCATACTGCCAATATATGCAATGTCATGGACTCCCAAATAACAACATAACACACTCCACATAAGACATATGCAAGGCCATGTGGACAAACCACAGTAACATGTCCACCATGTCCCACTGCAGGAACTGTGGACCAACACCAAAACACAGCTGTGATGAGGTGATAACCTTAGGGAAAGTATCAGAGAATGTTTGCATAATGTATGTAAGAGGATAGAATAATAGAGGGGGGTGGGAGCATGGGCAACATGGAATGTGCAATGTCCAACACACAGCTGTGTGCACACACTATCCCTGGCTGCAAGCACAGAAATGGGTGACTACAAACCTGCCTGTACACCACAATAGGGGTAATGTCCTGACTTATGACCTCTGCCTCTAGGTAACCTGTTTGAATCTGCACAGCTGTGAGGTATTGCCACAGCAAGATGAGGCCATACTGTCATGCTGATGGATGTACAAGTATGGGATCCTCTGCCAGCACTGTACCAAGGTGCTGAACTGGATACACAGACCCAACAGCAAGTGTCTGCAGCTCCCCCTCCAAAATGGCATAACTTTCCATGAATATGTAGGCGTTTGCCAACAATACTGGACACAGCTGCATTCACCCTTGTGTTCCCCATGACATCACTGTGAGCAAGAATGTCCACCTGACAGTACCTGAGGACATAAATCATTGCAGTGTATAACAGTACACATGTCTGAATATCTCTGCTAACACCAGTACCATGTAGTAGAAGCAGCACAGACACAATCACTTACAGTACACACTATCCCTTCCGCAGTTTGACCCCATATTACAGATTTCCTGCAGAAACAGTTTCTACCTGTAGGTGTAGAACACAAAAGTCTGCACTGGAGTGCAAACTACCTGAAATGGATCCACACATTCAATACAGAAGGGCATACTGGGCATGCTCACACACTTAGAGAAATGAAGGAAATGTCAGACAACAACATACTGAAAGGTCATTCTGGGCATGTTCACACACATAAATGAAGCCCATGTCTGCAAACAACAGTGGACCATACATATCCAACAGTTGCAGATGTTAGTGCATACACTCCTCAGTATGCACCAGTCATGCTTTGCACACACACATTGGATAGGAATACAGACATATATCCAAGGACAACACACTATAATATTCTAAACGTAGACACACATAGATGTGTGGAAGAGAGTGACAGTGAAAATGAGCCTTCCTTCATGAGGCCTGTCCCACCCAGCACACAGCCAAATGGCTACAACCACATGATGTGTAAATGTCACTCACTGTAGAAATTAGCCACTGGTATCCATCAGCATTACAGACTGTGGTGCAAGTGTTAGCTGTGCAACATGACTGTACAAGGCAGTAGTCATCTAGCAGTTGTATACAAGTACCTGTGGAATATAAACCTGTGTGCACCTGCATATGGTGTGTCTACCTCTAGATGAATGGGTTATGGCCCATGCACACACACTGCCCTCCCCATAGCCCTACTATAACAAGCCTGCTGATGTTATCCACTTTGAAATACACCTTTGTGAAAGGAGTAACCCAGTGATCTCTGTGGTGCATCCTATGACTGCGCAATGCTGTAGTGTGGCAAACTAGCTAGGCAGGAGTTCTAATCCCAGACATGGCAACTGTGTGTGTGTGTGTGTGTGTGTGTGTGTGTGTGTGTGTGTGTGTGTGTGTGTGTGTGTGTGTCTATCTGTGTTGGGGCAATGCTTTTTAGGCTAGTCACACTCACTGAAATTCAAATACCCTACTTTGGCAAGCCTGCTGATGTCACTCACTGTGAAATACATCTTTATGAAAGGAGTAGCACAGTAATCTCCATGGTGCATTATATAACTCCGTAATGCTTTAGTGTACTAAACTAGTTAGGTAGGAGTTCTAATCCTAGACATGGCAATTGCATGTGTTATCTCTGTCTGTGTAGGGAGCAATGCTATTTAGGCTAGTCACACTCACTACAATTCAAATGCCCTACTTTGGCAAGACTGATGATGTTATTCACTGTGAAATACACCTTTGGGAAAGGTGTAGCCAAGTAATTTCTGTGGTGTGTCCCATAACTGCGTGATGCTGTAGTGTGATAAACTAGTTAGGTAGGAGTTCTAATCCCAGAAGTGGCAACTGTGTGTGTCGGCCTCTGTCTGTGTAGAAAACAATGGTTTTAGGCTACACACACTCATTACAATTCAAATGCCTTACTTTGGCAAGGCTGCTGATATCATTCACTGTGAAATACACCTTTGGGAAAGGAGTAGGCCAGTAATCTCTGTGGCATGTCCTATAACTGTATAATGTTGTAGTGTGATAAACTAGTTAGGTCGGAGTTCTAATCCCAGTCATGGCAAGTGTGCATGTGTGTGTTTGTGAGTGTCTGTCTGTGTAGGGGGCAATGCTTTTTAGGCTAGTCACACTCACTACAATTCAAATGCCCTACTTTAGCAAGCCTGCTGATGTCATTCACTGTGAAATACACATTTGGGAAAGATCTAGCCTAGTAATCCCCGTGATGCATTCTATAACAGTGTAATGCTGTGGTGTGATACAGTACTTTGGTAGGGGGTCTATTCCACACATGGCAAGTGTGGATGTTTGTGTGTGTGTTTCTTTGTCTGTGTAGGGTGCAATACTTTTGAGACCATTCACAGTCACTACAACCTCCAATGGCCTTCTTTGGCAAGCCTGCTGATGTCATATCCATTGAAATACACCTTTGGGGAAGGAGTGCTCCAGTAATCTCTGTGGGGCATCCTATAACTGTGTAATGCTGTAGTGTAATAAACCAGTTAGGTAGGAGCGCTAATCCCAAACATGGCAAGTGTGTGTGTGTGTGTGTGTGTGTGTGTGTGTGTGTGTGTGTGTGTGTGTGTGTGTGTGTGTGTGTGTGTGTGTGTGTGTGTGTGTGTGTGTGTGTGTGTGTGTGTGTGTGTGTGTGTGTCTGTGTGGAGGTGGCTGTGAGTGTGTAACAACTGGACTCTTTGTGGAGCGGGTTTTGCAAATTTCTTATATGGTGGCCCTATTATATGTCACAATGACCACCTTACAAGGATAACCGATGTGAAATAGCCGAGAAGCTGGGGTGACAATCCATACCCCTACATGTGACATTGAGGCCTGGCAAACAAAGTTAGCAACCCTTGTATTACACAGAGAACACTCTCAACCCATGTCTTATACACAAACACACTTGCTAGGCAACAACCGCTATGTTGGTAGTATCCTGCATATTGCCCACAGATAGTACCCATGGTGTGATTGCAGTGGACTACAGAGGGCATGGCACCCTGTCCATCAGTACAATAGGCACGTAAATGCAGACAGTGTGCCTTCATTATGTTCCCCACTGGATGCCTGCAACACCTGTGGTGCCATCAAATGTGACCCACAAAGGACATACCATGCCTTAAACACATGCCCTGTATGGACAGATGCCACTGACACCAGGGAATACCTGTATCCTGCTATCAATGTAGGTGCAGGTCAACCTGCTGTCCATTACCAGCTCCCGCCACATTAGGCCAGGACAGGCAAATCTGATGACAAGAATCTGTGTACACAACATGAGCCAGACACCCCAGGTATAGTTCCACATGTCACTGTACATACATGTGGGATGTCTGCACATCACAGACTGTGTCCATGTCATCGACTAAAGAACATATACATGGCAAGCATTGCACAGCAATGGCCACACACAATAGTTACCAAGGTGACTGGATGGTGAATGCAATACCCACCTGTGTGGGCCAATCCAGACACTACACCCCTGAGCCACACTGCAGACCATTGTCATGTGGCCTGATGCCAAGGTATACCCTTCACATATCCTTGTATAGCTTTCTGGTACAGTCAACCGCTACACATCCATGAACCAATGCATGCATGCATGCATATCAGTACTGGCACCCTGTGTCTGTATGTGTGGTGTATGATGCTTTTGACCACATCCACACTCCCTACAACCCCCATTGGCATACTGAAGCATGCTGTCTGATGTCAGACACCTTCAGATATGCTTTGCCCATATAACATCTGTATAACCCCTGTGGTGCATGTGATACCTGCACAGTACTGTATTGTGGCAAAATAACTAGTTAGAATGTATAGTTCTGACCCTGCCATGTGTGTCAATGTGTGTGAGTCCCTGAGAGTGTGTGGCTGTGTTGATGCTGACACCTATTCATGTGGAGAGACACGTGTAGTACACCTACCATATTGCTACTATATCACTGTTGCAGATGCCACTCACCATCACATATACATTTGGACAGCTCCTCAATATGTAAGGTATGTGGTGCATGCAATAACTACATAGACATTGGTTGGGAGGGTGGCCTAATGGTTAAGGTGTTTGCCTTACAAACACAAGGTACAGGGTTTGAATCGGGCAGTTAGCCTAGTACAAATCTATGAACCTATGAACCTATGTGATAGCAATACATAGTTAGTCAGGAGTTTGAAACCCTGTACTGGTAGATGAGTGACACAAACATGCTTAGGTTTTACTCTCCTACTCCCTTCCTGACTTACTTTGTCTCTGTCTCTCTATCTCTCTCATTCACTTTCTGGTGGATGTGGAGAACTACACCTGCTTTGCTTATGCAGCAGCATGTGTTTTGTAAGTGATGCTTATGGTCAGCTGATGACCTCTGCACGAATTGCAGCATTCCTCTAGCTGATTGCATGTGGAGCAGCTGTGGTAACATTCCCATAGCCAATTGCATGGAAACACACTCCAATATCTAGGAACATCATGTTGGTGTTGGGCCTTTTCATTCGCTGTGAGCAGGACCTAGATCTGGTATTCATAAAACAGCATCACAGATGGATTTGAGATTTACCTCTAACAACATACACTGTGGAAACAGACCAACACACAGGAGGGGGATGTGCCTGACATGACTACAGAAGTGTTGCTATTCTGCATTTGAAGTAATGTTGGTTTAACAGGGTGTGTCTGTATATGGCTGGTATACATGTTTTAATACCTGTCATGACAGTGCTATGTTTTTGAGGAAACTCCCATCTGTAGGGTCATCTGCAGACTGGGCAGTGTGTGGTGCCTTTTGTTTCTTGTGTTACTCACAGCACTAAGCTTGAAACCAAGACCAAGTGAAAAGTATAATCCAAGGCAGCAAAGAGCAGCAAGAAACAGCGATGAAGCCAAAGGTAATCCCCACAAAAAGTTTATTCAAACACACAACATAAATTTCTCCAAGTCCTTCTCTCAAACACACAACATAAATTTCTCCAAATCCTTCTCTCAAGCGCTTTCGCTCAGTGCAATACTGAGCTTTATCAAGATAAAAATGCAGGGCAGAACAACCTTATTTGTAAGTCTCTTAATGAGATCATGTGCTTTGTTAATTAAAACCAGTCAAGCTACAATTAAAATTAATTGGTGACCAATTTAAAATTAAAGAGCAAGATGTTGTATGAAATACATAAAATCCTAAATAAAATACCTTTTGTTAAATATGTTGTAGTTGAAAAATATGTTATTTAAAAGATATGTCATTTGAAAAATCACAAAGCATTTGTGTATAAATAAATAAATATTGTTATATGATAATGTCCCATGAAACCACATTTGTAGTGATTGATTCTTATATCACTGTTTAGTGTGCAATAAATATCACAACGGGGTACCACGAATAAATGATGTGAGTAATAAATAGTAATAGATAAAAATCAAATGTTAAAAATACAAGAATTAAAAATAAAAATAATAATCAAGTATTAAGTGTTCAAACGTTATTACATAGATTATATTCCCTATACTCAGAATAAATATAAATATAAAATACAAATAATTTCATACAAATAAGTAATGTTGATAATCTCTTACTAAATGCTGTATGCTATAACTTAGCTCTTCTTAGTTTTAAAACACTACTTAAATTTGTGTAGTCATTTAACCCTGGCCATTTAGCTGCATCCAGTCTTAGTTGCCATATAAGCTCCCTATATTCCAATTTAGTCTCCCAGTCACCCCCTCTCTTGTCGGGTGTTATCTGGTCTAACACAATGAACTTGATTTCCATATCTGGGCAGGACAAAGAGTGTTTATAAAAAGCATTGGTCTCCTTTTTCTTGGAAATATCGTAGAAATGCTCATAAATTCTTCTCTTTAGAGTCCTTTCTGTTTTCCCAATATAGAAACTTTGACATTTTATACATGAGCCTAAATATACAACATATTTTGCATTGCAGTTTAAATACCCATTAGACCGGAATAGATATTTCCTAGATGGGATGTATATACTATGATCATTCAACATAGCAGTGCATTGTTTGCACATTTCACATTTATAAGTTCCTTTCGTGGATCTACTACCAGTGGTATTCGTCATTTCTTTTCTTTCAAATAGCTCTTTCATGTTAGTACCCCTGCATCTAACAAATGTGGGTTTAGTTGGAACCTTTGTTGAAAAATCATCATGCAATGTAAGAACTGGCCAATACCTTGTTATCGTTTCCTCTATCAGGTCAGAATTGCTAGTTTGTTCTAGCTGCTGGGTGTTCTTATGCAAGTTATCCACTTGCGGTAACATGCATCTTAAAAGTGGTGTGTATTTTTCTTCTCCACATGCTGAAATTTCCATGACCAAATTCTTGATTAGTTTGGCCGGGTAGCCCCTTTCACAAAATTTCTCTTCTAAAAAGCTAACCTCGTTTGAGAAGTATTCCGCAGTGCTACACATTCTAGAAGCACGGATTAGTTGCCCTTTGATAATTCCTTTCTTTTGATAGAAAGGATGACTACTGCGAAAGTGTAGGTAAGAATTAGAATATGAGGGTTTCCTGTATACTCTTGAAGCAAACTTGCCATTGGTGAAATCCTTGATTATAGTTACATCTAGATAGTTCAAACTAGTGTTACTGACAGAGTGTGTAAAGGTCAAAAAGGAAGTGGTGGAGTTAATGTAATTTACAAATTTCTGAAAATCCACCTCTGTTCCATGCCATAACAAACATATATCATCCAGGTATCTAACATAGTGTTTAATGTGTTTCACCCAGTCTGTGCCAAATATGAAAGTCTGTTCCCATTTGTGCAATACAATGTTCGCATACAAAGAGGCACAAGAAGCCCCCATTGCAGCTCCCAATTTCTGTTTGTAAATTTCACCAATAAAACAGATGAAATTATTGTTTAACACAATATCCATGAATTCAACTAGCAAATTCACAACATTGGCACCAAGATTGGCTTCTTTGACCAAAACGTCTTTGAACCAATCTAGACCTGTCAAATGTGGTATACTGGGGAATAGTTGCACTATATCGATAGTTACCATTAAAAGGTCTGGGTGTTACAAATGGGATCCCATACCCTTTAGGAAGTCCCAAGAATCTTTGCATATGTGGCTTAGTGATGTAACAAACTGTTTGAGGATGTAGTCAATAAATTTCCCCAAAGGTTCAGTGATGCTTCCTTCACCAGAAACTATTGGTCTGAATTTTAAAGGGTTCAGTCCTTTGTGAGTCTCTGGAATACCAAAAATTACTGGGATTCTTGGTTTGGCTGAAAACAAGTAATTATATAGCTTTTCATTAATGGCTCCTTGTAAAAGGTGGTCCATTAATAGATAGTTAATTTTGGAATATGCTATGTGTTGCTCATTTGTTGATATCAAGCCATAATGCCCAACATCCTGTAACATGTTGTAAATATGCGCATCATAGTCTATATTGTGCATCAAAACTAAGCCCCCTCCTTTATCTGGTTTCATTACTCTACACCCTTCTTCTTTTAAAAACATGATTATGTGTGTTTCATTCAAACTTAGATTCTGGGGACCTGCAGCAGGTTGTCTAATGCCAATAGCTCTTAGATCTCTTTCCACCAATTCTTCAAACACCTTAGTGGAGGAGTGTGTGGGAAAGTTAAAGGTACTCTTTCTAGTAAGTATGTCACCTTGACAGGGTTGACCCTGGAAGTATAGAGACAAATTCAATTGCCTAACAAACATTTTAAGATCTATCAGTTCTTTTTCAAGATTAAATGATCGTGCTGGTATAAAATGCATACCTCTTGTAAATAAGTTAAAATGTTCCTTCGTTATCTTTAAATCAGTAAAATTATAAACAGTAAAATTATTATCCGTGGTCACCGTGTAACTGGTGGGGGTAATAGGAGGTGAATCCAAAGGTACACAACTCTCATGGTCGGGCATAGCATGACTGATCTGGGTTACTTGTTCCATCTCCTCGTTGTGAATCTGCTCCCCCTCCCCCCTGATTTGTCTGGGGGAAATATAAAATCCTGATGAGAGTTCTTTCTTTCCTTTTCCTCTAGTCTCTCACTCCTTCTAGGTAGGTCAACCTGCGTGTCATCATTATTAAAACTATGGACATTGTTGTGCTGTGTAACAGTGTTGTTAGTCCATCTAGCCTTTACTGGGAGTGGGTAAGCCATGCCTTCGCTATATTCTCTAAGATCCTTTTCTAATTTGTGTATCTTGCGGTTCACAATCTTAACACAGAACCTGTCTACTTCATTGAAAATATTATCATAGTTATACTTCACTGAAGGAAAGTTCTTGTCATTTACTAATGTGTTATTCAACCCATTTAAGTCCTTAAGCAGAGCATCAGCCTTAGCTTCATACTCTGCTACCGTAACCTCCAACATTTCAATTCCTGCACGGTTAAAAATGTCACACAGTTTCTTGTAGTATGCAGTACCTTTTTGAGCATTATTTGGAAACTTAAAACATCTTAAACCTTTGGGAACCCTTTCTACTTTCACACATTCTTTTAAATAGTCTATTTCCAGTTGGTTCGTTTTGTAGGTGTACAGCTTATCACGTAATGTGTTAAAGTCTTGTTCTATATCAGCGTTGTTAACAGTATTGTCTGTACCTTGTTTGAACCAGAACTGTTGTTCCGCCCAGGCATTGAAGTTAAAGTCCTTATTACGGTCACCTACATTACTCGCACCTTGATTGTTTGCTTTGTTTGTATGTTTACTAATGCCCTGCTGGATACTAGACCCAAACTGAATGCCACTGCTTGCTGGCAAGGGTTCACCGGAAATACGTCTTCTCTTCCACTCCAGCCCCTGTTGCTGGTTGCCTGGCAACGTTGAAAGTGTGTCCGTTTTACTAGTGTTGAAAACTTCTGTTAACTGCGTTAACATGTCCAATACTCTGTTGAATTCAGCCCTGGTAACTGGCCCATTTTCATCTAAAGCTTTGAGCACCTGTGGGATGTCTATGAACTCGCTCTGTACCACTTCCTCCGCCATGGAACAAATCGGAACCAAGAACACAGCAAAAAGCTTGAAACCAAGACCAAGTGAAAAGTTTAATCCAAGGCAGCAAGAGCAGCAAGAAACAGTGATGAAGCCAAAGGTAGCCTCCACAAAAAGTTTATTCAAACACAAGACATAAATTTCTCCAAGTCCTTCTCTCAAGCGCTTTCGCTCAGTGCAATACTGAGCTTTATCAAGATAAAAATGCAGGGCAGAACAACCTTATTTGTAAGTCTCTTAATGAGATCATGTGCTTCGTTAATTAAAACCAGTCAAGTTACAATTAAAATTAATTGGCTGCCTTGGATTATACTTTTCACTTACTCACAGCACTCCTATCTGAGAACTGCAGAAGCATAATGTGAGGATTGCAGTCAGTACATGGTGACAGCCATGAGAGTTACTGACTTCATATCCCTCATAGGGCATATATCACAACAAACCCTGTTACAACAGGAAATGTATGAGGTTATCACAGCAACATGCCAATATTGGCCTTGTGATTGTGCCTCCACCCACAACTCTGTCAACCTCTGTACATATGTCATGCAGTAAGAGGTGCATATGTTCTGTACACCATTATTCATTGACATCATATCTGATAACAAGCCAGTGAGATATCAGACTGCTACACATGTTACAAATAGTAGGGGTTATATTTGAGGACATATCCTGGGCATTCTGAGGTTGTGTGTACAGTACTGAGGTATGTGTACTTATGGTGATTGTCAACGGTGTATGCATTGTGAATATGTACCTTGGCCTGTGTACAGACTGTTGTATTTGTCATTGCTCTTGGTCCTGTTCTATCTGATGTTACATGCTGCTCCAGTGTATGGTACCCTATTGGCTTACATATTTGTAGGGCCAAACACACACATGTCCCATACCACAAACAGGCATCGGACCACACTGTGTAGTGGCCCAATATATGTAGGGTTAGTGTGTGAGTGGCACATATGAAGATGGTGTTGATCAGACAGTCCTTATACTGTAATATTAAGTTAGCTTACCATATGTGGCTGCGGCTGTGTGCACATTGGTTGTGGTTATACACTTTCACATAGGTGTCTGTTACTCTGTGTGGTTACGTGCCTGTAGAGCCTGCTATATTTGCAGGTACATGTGTATTCCTCCATAAGAAATGTAGGACAGTGGTGTGGAAGCCTGCCTGTAGCCTTCACAGTGCTTTATCACATGCCTAGTAGCTTAGTGTACCTATCCAGTGTGATGTTATGTCCAGATATTTGCCAGATATACTGCTGCCAGGTCACCATACATGTCATGTATTGCTGACAAAGCAGTGGGATGATGTACAGATGTATGTCACTAACTTGTGGGTGGTATGTGGCTATGTGACCTCTGCACCAGTGGTTATTATGTGTCAGGACAGACAGGAGTGTTTGAATGCATAACCTATGGGGGCAAATGTATCCCAGTATTTATGTGATATACCCATCTACATGGCTGTTAACATCCACAGTGTCAGGCTTGGTCCACATGTCTTGCACTAAGGGGTTTTGTGTATAGCTCTGGACTGACCAGAGTGTGTCAGACTGTCTAAATTTACTGGCCATATCTCTGCTGTAGTCCACAAGATCATTACTGTGCTAGCAGTGGTACTGTACTATGATGTCCTTTGGATGTCTGTCAGTAGCCAATGGTGCACATGTTAAAAGCAGATGTGACCTCCCACACACAACATGTCTGTTAAGTCAACCCCTATTACAGTAGCAACAGTCTACATATATACCTGCAATACATACCTGACATCCCCTTGCAGTAAGAGGTTGGGACTACTGGGGCTGAGGTGGAACTCCACTCCATGTTCTGGACATATGGTGAACATATATGTATATATAATTATCCATATATCTATATAGATATATACACATATACATACCGACAAGATGGATATGTATATGTACACACACACACACACACACACACACACACACACACATATATATATATATATATATATATATATATATATATATATATATATATACATATAAACACTCACATATATACATATACACAGCAATATATGTCTACACATATACAGATAGAGATACATATGCACATATACTTATGGATATCTACATATATATTGACAGTAATAGGTATATCAGAATAGATATGTATGCACATATTGTTATAGATATCTACCCATATATCTACATAAATAGGCATATCTATACACATAGGATGTGCATACATATATAGCTATATATGTACGGTTGTGTATCCCCTCCCACATGGATCTCACCGTATGTATCTGATATATGTACATTATGATAAAACAACATATGTGATGCAACAGTCATATTAATAACAAGTATTACACAATTGTGGAAGTAAAGGCAATTGTTCAATACTAATCAATATGTGTATTGGCAGATATATTGGAAAAACAACAGCTGTCTTCACAGTTTTCATGGCGTAGTGGTTAAGTGTTGTGACTATAGTGTATAGGGTCCTGGGTTCAAGGGCTGTACATATTGTTGCTGGGCAGAACAAGGGCTGTTGGATACAGAGTGGTTAAGGCAGTTTTGAGCAGCTTTAAGCATGTTTGCATGGGTTTGTGTGAAGCTAAGCAGTGCTAAGCTACGGGTAAATCTACAGGTGCTTACACAGTGTAGGCTTCACTTATCAGTGCGCAAATCAGCTTAGCTGTTATATTGGAGAAATGTTGATACCTGCTATGCATGGCTTAGCCCTGGTAACCAGTTCACATCACCCAGTCCGATAACATAGCAGGGTAATAACATCTGTAATAAGTGCATGTAATGCCATGTATAATACATGCGCCTATGTGCTGTCATTACAGTAACAAGGGGTGTGAGTGTCATGTCTGGGACTCAGAAGTATATGAGGCCTGTACAGCATTATTATCTGTGTGAATGTGTTACATACGGGAGTAGTAGTCCAGGGTACGTGCTGTCACACTGGCATGTAGTGTATCATGGCAGTACTACTGCTGACAGTGCTTTCCCAGGCAAGAGTAGAGTGCTAAATGTAGTACTGACAACAGACACACCTGCAGGCATAGCTGGACTCTGAGGCCTCCCTGTTGTATCCCTGGTGTGTGAGCTGTGTCACAGTTTATGTCCCCTACTGGAAATGATCTGACATGTGGAATGTAACGGTAGACTACCGCCTTTATAGCAACATGTAGTTATGTAGTTATGGCATACATATTGTTGTCAAATGTCTATCTGTCAACACATTTATCCTACTGCATAGCTACTTGCCAAGCTGAAGACTGTCAGTCCCTGTACATATGTGCAGATATCAGGTATCCAGCTGGGATATGTACAGGCAACATATGCTTGATTGACACTGACATGTCTGCCCAGCTGTGTAAGAACTGGCACATATAGGAGACAACACCCTGTACGCAACACATGCCACGGGTACCTCCACTACACTACCACAGTCAACAGAACATGCATGGGTATAGGTCTCCATCACAGACACTAACCATGTGTTGTAACAGATGTTGCATACATGTCAACATGATCACCTCAGTAGCCATGTGCAGGAGGCACCCAGAGGATTGGCTGATGCATCTCACTCCCACCCTCAGGGTCACCACAGTGGTGTCTGTTGATAGATTGCCTGCTGCCATATGGCAGGTGGCAGGATTCCACTGTACACACATTCCCTACACAGCCCATCTCTCCATGGACAATAGCTAGGTACACAGCTATGACCGCCTGCAGTGATGCATCCCAGTACTGACACGTGTGTACATGTGCATTACTGAGTATAGCAGTGTCTGTGTATTAGCACACCTGTACTTGGGAATTCCATGAGGGCCTTCACAACCACCACAACACCCATTGCCATAGTCAGTTGTGGCTACTGCTGTATGGGACACTACATGTACCCAATTCCACTCCTCCCCATACCGGCTACATGAGCCTTGCAGTACCAGCACAACAGTGTTGTACAAATGGGTCAATAGGCATGGGATACCCATTGAGTTCTGGCAAGTGTGTGTATGTGTGCATGCCCGTATATCTGTAGGGTACAGCATTCCGAGGCCACTTACTCCTATTACAGTACCCATTGCCACACAGTAGTACAGATAGTCTTGTTGCTGCCCATAGGTGAGGCATGACAATGCAACACCCTAATATGCCTGTGGCATGTGCATTAGATGCATATCTCTGTAGTACCACTGTTGGAATATACAATGAGTTGTATCACAGTTATGGGCAATATGTGATGGTGGGTATGTCAGAGTATTATCATGGGTTTCAGGGAATGAAATATCCACTGTGGGATGTGGGTGCTGTGTACACTGTCATTACACCAAGTTACACTCGGTATATGTCCCATGTACCACTTTATGGTTACCACTGTCACCATCAACCATACATGCCACTGATACCACAATCCAGCCCAGTTATGCATGTGTTGTGTGCAGCCTACCTGTAGCACATTGGACACACGGTCAAGTTACTTAGCAGCAATAGGCCTAGGTCTCTCGGACAAGTGTCTGCCTGCTATGTGTCTGCTGTTAATGTGTATATGAAAGTATGTCACACTATGTATTGTCCATATACACCCATTACATCCCCCATTAGCATACTGTACATGTCTGGGGATGTTCTGCATGTAACATGTAGCCTGGAACACACCTCACCCTAAACACTGTGTGGTGTGTGTGCAATGAAAGCCACACACTTCAGTAGCACTACATACCTAGGTAGGGGTCTAGTCCCAGTGTTGCCAAGTAAGAGTGCGCGTGTATGTGGATGGGTCTATATCAGGTTGCAGATTATACACATCCCAGCGGGTCACCTGTCCATGTGGCACAGGCAATAACTGTTATAGAAACCTGTGACATGTGTTCAACTGTGCCCCAGATATGTCACAGCCACGGTGTCACCACAGTGCCATACCCCATTGTGGAATATGACTACAGACCATCCTCGTGCTGACACATGTACACCTACAACACAAATGGATAACATTATGGAGACCATAATACTAACAGCTATAATGCATCCTTGCTGGATGGCTACACTACCTGACATATATGCATTAAAATTTACTCCTGACAACATGTTACACTGCAGTACTTTGGTACACTGTAGTACAGTCACTGTGTGCATCAGAACCATATTAGCTTGTCCCTGCATCGATGTTATGGATGACATGGATGTGACACAAGAATCATCATATGCACAGGGTGTGCTGTTGGTTTGCCAGAGGCCAAGGGTGGGCCATACATTTGATACCATGTGTGTGGGTGAGAGGGTGTAATGAGGTGAACTGGGCGTGGTGATGTGTGTGTAGGTATGGGGTTGCCCTAGGTGTGTTTGTATAGTGTGTGGGTATGCATGCACACAGTTCTGCCATGTGGATGCCCTACATGGGTGTTTATGGACAGTTGCAGACCATACCTGGCAGGGTGTGCAGTTCAATGTCTCCAGCCACGGACACGTGGATTGTGCCTGCCAGAGGTTCCATGTGCACTTCCAGGTACAGGCCTCGATGTGCTACTCTCCCCTGATGATGACATTTGTCTGCTGGAACCAGGTCCCTCCTGGGACTGGCCAGGATTACTTGCTCGTGGCCTGATGTGGTGTGGCTTGGACAGTGCCTCCCGTGCAGTGCCGGGGCTGGTACTGCCACTATGGGAGCCCCTTGGTGTCCTAGCACATCCACGTTGACTACCAGCTGTTGGCATTTCTGGCTTACATCCACACAGCCTTCGCTGCACTCCCACCACTTGTTCAAGCATGGACAAACCACGGTCAGTGAGAGCCATCATCTCACCAGACCATCTATCCATGAGCTTGGTATAAGCACGGATGGCATCAGACAGTTCACAGAAGTTGTCACTTGCAGATGTAAGAGCAGCCCTCTGCAGCCTCAGGCCCTGTCTGATGTAACATTCCATATGTGCCTGCGCTACCATGACAGCCTGAAACATGCACCTGCTGGTACCAGTTGTGGCACATCTGCCAGGGACATGGTGAACAGCGGCACTACCATGAGCACCCTGGGACATCTGCCTATGTGCTGCCCTGCTGGACATCCAGCTATGACTGCTGTGACCAGACACAGTAGGCATGGTTACCATACTCTCCTGTGCACTGCCACCAAATGCCAGCTGTCCCTCCGCTATGGCAACTGGTGATGGGGTATGTATAGGTACTGAAACTGTGTGAGGGGTTGGGGTGGCTAAAAGGGGAATGTCAAATGATGGTGCTGTTTCAGCCCCTGTCAACCCCTCCTGTGCCTCAACAGGACTATCATCATCTTTGGTGTCTGTATGGACAACAACATCAGATTGCATACAGGAGGGACCCTGACCAACCTCACCATCTGTGGGGGAAAACAAGAAATGCACTTTAAGACTTGTACAGCATTGCATAACAGTACACACACACACACACACACACACACACACACACACACACACACACACACACACACACACACACACAAACACACACACCACCTTAATACCTACCTGTCTATGACTTTACAGTCAGTCCCATGTTTATTCCCATGCGTTCTCCATCCTGCATCACACTTGGTAACATACACTCATTAATACCACTCATTAATGTATCATTCCTCTAAATGCCTAGACAAGTGATCACAACACAAGACCTGTTACTCCATTACCTCTTTGACCTGAGTGGAGTGGTTTTACATGGCCTCACTGCTGTCATTCAGTGTCTATATGCAATGGACCTCTGCCAAGAAGAGGAAAAGAAGGGTTTTCATATCCTACTTGACTTAGTAATGACTGCATGAAAATTAGAGAGTGATACCAGGTAGACAGGCCCAATATGTGTGTGAAATGCCCCAGTTGCTGTATACTGGTGGCTAGAGAGAACACATGGTGGTGGGCAGAGAAGACCTCAGGCTTGAACCCTCTGTATTGGTTGTAGGTAAGGGCCTGAATTCCTTACCCACCACCATTTGTAAAGAATTGCAAGATTTTTGCCTCATATTTGTTCTGTTCTGTTCCTCATAAAATCTGTAGTTTCTGTATTTTTGCATCTTTCTGTAGTCAATAAATTGTTGCCTGATAGCTACAGGTTCTCTGGTTTGATTCTTGGCTGGAGTGTAATGGCTTCTGTTCCAAGTCAGACTTTCCTGGTTAACAAATATTAAATAAATAAAAATAACAGGCATTTGAATTTCAGACTTCATATTCTTCAGAAAATACATGGTAACACAAAACCTTTTATTCTAGCAATTTTCTAAGTTTATAACATGGGTATTTGAAATTTGTCACTATTTTTGATACTGTAGTCCCCCATTATTGGCTTTGTCCAGGTTTTTTGTGCTAAGGTTGAGAACTATGGCGAGAACTGAATTCACTGAATAGGTTTGGGGGCTGTATTCCCCCATTGCTGGCTTTGTCTACGTGTTTTTGCTAAGAGGTTGAGAGCTATGCTGAGAACTGAATTCACTGAATATGTTTGGGGGCTGTATTCCCCCATTATTGGCTTTGTTCAGGTGCTTTGTGCTAAAAAGTTGACAGCTATGGTGAGAACTGAATTCACTAAATGGTAGCCATTTAAGTTTCAGTCTTCCTTTCTTTCACAAAACAGATGATCTGGCATTGTGGTTTGTTGCTCTGACTTTTTTGCATAGGGTCCTGGCTTCAATACTTAGCAGTGAAATGTATGGTGGTAACACAGCATTTTATTCTAGCAACTTTACAACATTATACAAGCAATGTCTAAGATGTGTCCCTGGTTTTTGGGCTTTTGTCCCCCCTCCCCCAATAAATTTTGGCTTTTTCCAGATTTCTTGTGCTGTAAAGTTCAGAGATACTGCTGAGTGTCAAGTAGATTTTACAAGAAGCTGAGAGATGCAGGGGAACAAAAGTTTAGTGCTGCTTATGGTAAGGTCACTTGTGTTGTTAATAGCACAACAGGTAGTGTGCTTGCTTTTGGTGCAGAAGGCTGTGGGTTCTACTCCCACAGTAAATTAATGCATTGCTGATACTATACTGTGTTGTAAAGAGGTTGGATGGTATAGTCCTTTTTGGCGAAGATACCTAGTAACTATGAACCTGTTTTCAGTTTGGCATCCATTCCCTATTGCAATATTACTAGCTTATCATTTTTTTAATGAAACATAGGCAATTTATTCCTCAAGGGCAACAGGCACTTTATTTGTAGATGAAACAATGAAATATAAAGTTGTTTGCTAGCAGCAACCTCGTCATTAGTTACAGATTTCTTTAATGTGGAATTATTTAGATGACTTTTACTTCTTCAGAGATTGTGCATATTTACTGATACTGGTGGATTGTACAAGTTTGAGTAGACTTTTATGATGGAAATGTTCTGAATTTGGCAGTTTTGTCATTATTGGTGCATGCATTTTGTTTCATTGTTTATTGGAAAAATGTTCTGAATTGGGCAGCTTTGTCATTATTGGTGCATGCATTTTGTTTCATTGTTTACTGGAAAAATGTTCAAAACAAGAAATTTAAAATGCCCTCTAACAACTGTACTGCATTGTACAAGGAATATAATTTAATACCATCAGGAAGGTGTATCAAAGAGCACATGTATGTTTCGTGTGTAAGGAGCCTATGATTTGAAAACAGCCCAAAGTTAATCTTTATCTGCCACTGGCAAAATGTATTTTCTTTGAATGTGGCTTACAATGCTGTTTCATTGAATGTGAGTTTCAAGGGCAGAGAAGTTTTAATGCTAAGTCTGTTTTCATTGTAAGACTGCATTGATTTATTTAGCAGATGTCTTAGTGTTTGGGCTGTAAAATGCAAAATAAAACGTTCAAATGAAGTCCAAATCATCATAGAAGTAAAGCAGTATGCACATTAGTGTTTATGGTAAATGGGGTGAAATAGCCAAGTATTGGTTCAATGGAATGGCTGCAAGGGGGAAGCTCCATTCAACCATGATTTTGTGAAGGGGAAGGGCAGCAAACTCATAGACAACCCCGGCTGAATTATACCTCTCAACTTTCCAGATTTTCACAGAATGAATAGATTTTTGCTTCTTATGTTTGGTTTGTTCCTCATAAAATATGTGGTTTTCTGGCAAATAATTTAGGAATTAAGTCACTAATTAATGACAGACACTGAGTTTCAGACTTCATAACCTTCATAAAAATGCATGCTAAAGCAAGACCTGTTATATTCTATCAAGTGTCTCAGTTTATACAAGAGCAATTTTTAGTACTGCATACATGTTCCCCCAATATATTTGGCCTTGTCTAGATTTCCTTCATTAACAGGTTGAGAGATACATGCAGATAAATTACTTTATAGAATTAGGCATATCCAAACTTCTCAACTGCCCCCAATTTTGGCACAAAATGTTGCTCTTCCCCTAATAATCCCTCCGCAAAATTGTACTTTTGGATGAAAATGTGGAGGGTTTACAATTAATAAATAAGTGTAATAATCAGTTATAAATTACTTTTATTTCAGAAATGCATCTAGATTCTTTTATTTTGTCAGCTGCTCAAGTTAGCAGTACTAATATTAAAAAGTGTCCCTTCTTTGACAGGTTCCCAGCTGTATTGTGTGGCTATTTTATATTTTTGCATCACATTTTTGGTCCATTTTTCAAATTGTGTTTTTTGGCAACTTAGTGGCAAATCATTAAAGACTGAAGTTAGAAAATAATTATAGACATTTGAGTTTCATATTTCATGCTCTTCAGAAAATTCATACTAATGCAAGACCTACTATTCTATTATCTTTCTAAGTTTATAAGAGCAATGTTTAAAAATTATCCTTATTTTTGGGCCTTTGTTTCACTTCTATATTTGGCTTTGTCCATATGTCTTGCTCTGAGGTTGAGAGGTATGACAAATGTGTCAGGGCTATCACAGTCAGCCAGAGATATTTCAGATTGTGACATACTTGTTGCACCCCACTCCCCCACATAGTGACTCTGGATGTGTCCAAGCAAGGCAAGGAGCAGTTATGCAGTGTAAATGTGCAGAGTATCACCCCATCCAAGGTAGACACAAGTACTACAGTGGTTTTCATTTGTCCTTGAATTTGCTGAATGTTCTGGTTTCTGTCATATTTTTATGCCATTGTTTATGCTTATTATTATTCAGAAAGTGCCTGTTGCTCTGTGTTTAAGTAGCAATGCTTTAATGACCATCAGGTAAGCTTGTTTGGGATTGTAAGATGTAAGTAAGCTTTAATAAGCATACTGTTAAAGAATTGCCAACACTGAAAGCCTTTCTGTTGTTGCCATGCAGAGAATACTTACATAACTAGATAATGTATAAGCCTTGGGTATTGAAATGCATATGACAGCATTGGTAATAAAGGACAGGATTACATTATTTTAAGAAGCTCGTTACATTTGTTGGAGACTTGCAGTCATCCTTGCAGGCTTTACCTATGAACTAAACAGAATGCCAATCTATCATGTGTGGTCCATAACCTGTGCAGTAATCCTTTAAACAATGTATCTTGAGCTTGTTTCTTGTTTGCTTTTCATTTTTTACTTTGATCATGTTTTCTCCATGAAGCAAGTAGATAGCTGTTGTCAGGCAGCAGGTCTTTTTTGGATAAGAAACATTTTTAAAAGTGGGGGTATCACAGAGATTGCTACTTTCAGCATGTTACTTGGTACTTTAATAAAGCTGAATATAAATTATAATTAGAACTGCAGTGGAAGGAGAAGTGGTTTGAGTTGAGTGCTGCTTGTTTTTCTTATACTTGATTTTGACTGGCATTCCAGCAATATATTTAAAAAGTAATTTATTTTTTCATGCCTCACAACCTTTTTGTTTCCATCTAGATATTAAGTAAGCTGTCATGCAGACAATGCCTTGAAATATCTCTTTTTTCTACACTTCATTTTGTCTTGATTGCACTCTCATAATGATGATTTGGCACCTAGGGCAGCATATTTAATTAAAGTTACACTTTTTGTGGTTTTGACCATAGCTCCTCCCCTTTCTAGTTGGTCACACCTCTTCCCATTGACCCCACCTATTCAGCTATCTCCTGCAGCCCACCTTTGATTTGACATCACCAGCTGCCACTGGCGATGGGTGACAGGTTCTTGTTCGAGCCCACTCCTGGGGAGGGCAAGCCCCATCCCCTGAGGCAGTTCCACCCGAAGGCGGTGCAGGACCAATGGATGAGGAGGTCCTGGGTTGGGCCCCAGATGTGCTGGTGCCTGGCACCACGGCCAGCTGAGGTGGGACAAGTGGGTCCACTGGGACCCACATTCCCATACATGCTATGGTGTTTATGTTTTATCAGCATATGTGGGTTAGTAATAGTCAACACATTCCAGGATTAGGTATAACAGCATGCATAGATATTCCCATTAACCCAGACACCAGATATGGAACAGTTGCATAGCAAACAGAACACATGCATACATGGGACCACAGTGGTAATTACAGCAGCATGCAGTACATTGATGGCACCATGCCACCAATGTTAGAGTATTTCAACATAGCACATGCATAGAAACAGATTTAAATAATTATCAAACAATAGGACCTATGTCCCAACATTACATTGAAGTCATCACTTACCAATTGAGTTGGGTATTTAGTTTACTGTTGCAGATATGGTTGGGGGGGAGAGAGACAGATGTCAATTAACAACTAGCATATTCCTGTAGTTTGCATTACTTTCCTAGTCAGTGCCGTTATCTGTACCTTACAAGTATTAGTACACTACCCTATTAACTTACTTTGGACAGTGGTATGGCTGTCGACAACTATATACATGAACTGGTTTTACCTGCAGTATACACCTCTTACCTGGTATACCTGTGGAGGAATTGTTTGTTAACACTAACTGTTTCTACACATACTCCCAGATTCCAGGTTGATGTTATGCACATACTTGAATATCTCTTATTGCACAGACTCCTGCCATGTCTTGACCACATGCAGGTGAACCGGGATATATGTAGACTATTGCCCTCTTAAACCTTTAGTGACTTACAACACTATTACACAGGATTTCCTAGACAGTTATATTATGTAGCACAGTGTGGATGACAGTGATGAGTAATACCTTATTATTCAGAGCAACTGCAACACTCACAATGTCATACAATACTAGAGTAAACAGTACCAGTACAGGGTATCAATCTTTTATTTCTAGGCACAATATTCGTATCTGACGGACCTGTTGGGAGCAATGTTTGTTAGTACTACCTGAATGTTGCCACACAAATTACCAGAATCAACATACATCTCACTCTGTTACTCTACACAATCTGGTCACAGCTTGATAATATGGGGGTGTAGATGGGACATACTTGACTTATTACTCTCATAACAGTTTGTGGAGTTGCTAGTGTGACAGGTTTGTTCTTATAGATGTGTGACAATCAGTTGTATTTCCTGTTTTCCCCCTAAACAGCTGGGATCATCCCGCTGATTTCCCAGGGGGACAGGGGGACAGGTAGCACATATGGGCCAATATACTGGACATTCTGGACATATCTGTACAGTTGTGGGGTATGATTCTGTATGCAGCCTATTTTCCCTCCCAGGATTCAGACCATGGCTGTGTCTGCTAACACTAAAACACTGTCCATCACAGTTGTGTGCGCTATATAAATATTGGTGCATATCTCTTATCTGATGTCTGTGTATAATTCTCCTGTGGCTTTACATTCTGACCTTGTATTACATCACTCTTATACAGGATTTCCTAAACAGTTATATTATGTAGCAGAGTGTGGGTGACAGTGATGAGTAATACCTTATTATTCAGAGCAACTGTAACAATAACAATGCCATACAATACCAAAGTAAACAGTACCAGTACAGGGTATCAATCTTTTATTTCTGGGCACAGTGTTCGTATTTGATGGACCTGTAGCACTACCTGAATCTTGCCACACAAAGTATCAGATTTCACATTAGTATTATGCACTTACATCTCACTCTGTTACTGTACACACTCTGGTCACAGCTTGACAACATGGGGGTATAGATGGCACGTAGTTGGCTTATTACTTTTATAACAGTTTGGGGAGTTGCTAGAGTGACAGCTTTGTTTTTATAGATGCGTGACAAGCAGTTGTATTACTTGTTTGCAGCCTATATGTCTGGGATCATCCCACTGATTTCCCAGGGGGACAGAGTGACAGGCAGCAGATATGGGCCAATTTACTGGACATTCTGTGCAGTTGTGGGGTAAGATTCTGTATGCAGACTACTACCACTCCCAGGATTTGAACCATGGCTATGTGTGCTAAAAATACAACAGTTCACATCTCAGTTCCATGTGTTATTTGGATTTAGTTGTATGTTTTTTCACTGTTTTCTGTCTCTGTCTCTCTCAGTTTTACTAAATGACCTCTGGGCATTACACCAGTCATATACAGGCATTCCTACACATTGTATTTATGTTGCACAGTGTGGGTAACAGTCCTTAATACAACAGTACTATTATGTGATTGCAATTCTACATTACCATATGATACCAGAGTAAACACATGCAGTCCAGCAGTTAGACCTTTAATGTCAGGCTATTATGCTTTTATTTACATACAACCTAGATGAGACTCTTCCTACCATATTCTCTGGTGTATGCAGTACTTGCCTTAAACAATACAGGTTTTATACAGTCAATTAACATACTAATACTTTAGATTTATTTCCTATGACAGTACATGCAAGAATATTACTAACTTGCCTTGCACTGCAACCTCTGGAAGCAACATCCATGGGCCTTCTGGTTCGCAGCCCGCTCATTTGCCGCTGTGAAGGACATAAGAAGAATATTTAGTCATACCTATCCATAATATACATGAGCTGGCAATTATTAAACAGGTAGTGGAATGATACTTACACACGTCTAGTACCTCCCCTGTCCTCCTAGCCTCTTTTATTCACTGATCCAAGAGATCCCCCTTTCACCGCTTCAGGTCAGCATAGTGATGCCTGACCTGCTCACCAGTTCGGGGTATGCCAGTGGCACTGGTGAGGTCACGGGTGAGATGGTCCCAGGCTTCCACTTTATATTGGAAACCCTGGTACTGGCCCTGCAACAGTCTCTGCTCATGGTCTTTGACAAGGAGTCCCACCATGACACTGGACTCCTGGATGCCCCGGCGCTGCACCCGAAAGTGCACACCCTCTCCCATTCCAGACATAGTGCCTACAAGGGGAACCTACAACCAGTTATGAGATGTATTCCCACCTGTTGGGTTTAAATAGGGCCACTTTCCTGCACTTTGCTGTGATTGGCCAGTTTTGAAAAGGCTGAGCTATGGGCAAACCTGCTTACCTAAGGTTGGCATTGTTTAAAGGGGTATACCAATGGGCAAATTAAGTTAGCTGGGCCTACACATTGCTTACACCTACTAAGCTGGCCTGTGCAATGCTTAGTGTTGCTTAATATTTAATTTGCATTATATTTGCTTTTTGGCATTGATTTATTATTTATTACATGTTATATATGGGTCTGGTATCCATGATTCATGTGTACGTACACTGTATGGGAGCCTTGTGTTTATTATGGGACTTCAACACTTTTTTATAATTACACCTCACATCTGGGCTTACTGTAGTATTCCAGTTCACATATTTATGTTATGTAGTAGGTTATAGCACATAAGACTGTATATAGATTCTTTTCACATGTTCAGTTTGATTTTACTATAGTGAGGATTTGTTTGGGGATACCTCACTTTTATGTGCTGCTGTGATGGCTTAGTAGTTAACTACTGTGGCTATAGTATACAGGGTCCTGGGTTCAAGCACTGCAAAGGCTGGCTATTTTGTTTCTGGCCAGAACAGCGGCGGTTGCATACAGAGTGATTAAGGCACTTTTAAACACTTGTAAGTGGGTTTGCGTGAGGATAAGCTATGCTAACCTCTGGTTAAATATGCTTACAGAGAGTTAGCTTCAATATTGCTTAACCTGTGTGCGCATTGCTTACCCCCATGCAAATGGGCTTAAACCCACTTATTAGTGCTTACATATGCTTACTCCCACTTACAACTGCTTAATAGTGCTTACACTTGCTTACTGGTGCTTACTCCTGCTTACCACTGCACTAATTTAGACAGTAATGTGTAATGGTTCTTCGGAAAGTGGGGGATTTGGAAGCTGTATGGAGTTATCATTCATTACACATTTTACCTTCCATTTGTATCCCTGATTCCTGTGTACATATACTGTATGGGGCAAATGTGATTATCTGTGGCTCTGCAACATTATGTGACACTGACACCTCACATCTGCATTTAATGCAGTACTCCAGTTCACAAATATATATTTAGTAGGTTATGCAACTAAAAATACTGGTCATAAAGTGATTTGGCATGGAAAATGGAACATGTAGCAGTGAGACTCGAACTGGGGATGACTGCCAATAAGGCAAATGCTTTGCCCACTGCACTATTGCTATACTTCTTCATTTGCATATATCTTGGTTTTTATCCTCTTCTGTCATTTAAGCTGCATTAACCGTAGCTAAGCGATGGACAAACCCACGCACCAACGTTAAATTTAATCTGTTTCATATAGAAAATACGGTATCTTTATATTTTTTGTGTTAACTATTGCTTTTGGACACATGGGGGGATGTTGCTGGGGTATGTGTACACCTATGAGCAGTTGCGTTCATTCTTTTAGGACTTTCTGCTGTTTTTCATTGCTGCAGCATGTATAATTTGAGAGCTCTGCTCTCAGACATGCCCCCTGCACTCTTACACACTCCATGTAAGATTAGGAGTTCAGGCAGCTTGCCTTCATTAATATGCATGGCACACTGCCATCCTGCTCCTAAATGGCCATTTCCATGCAGGACTAACCTAGTCCTGCACGGAGGAATAGTAAACCCGGGGGACAATGTTACACACTAGATCTCCACACACTTCCCCAGTGCAGTCCCATTTTCCCTTCATCCTGTTTCCACAACAACCATATAATTAGTTCTTTCTTGCTTTTTCATACATAGTATTACTTTTTAGCTTTTTGACCATGCTTTTAATACCCCTCAATTGGTCTACATTTTACTATAATAAGTCTGTTGGATGTAAGGGAATTAAGCCTGGGTGTATGTGCTTAGCATCAACAGATTTCATAGAGTTCTAGATGTTCTGAGCTGCATATTAGTTCTTTTTTCACATTTTGATTTAATGATGGCCTGAATAAACAATCTTGAGTAAGGAAAGAAATTTAGTCTTATTTTTTCTTTCAGGGAAAAATACATTTTTGTCTAATGGTTAATGCTCAAAGCTAATAAAACAGTAGTTCCCCCCAAGAAATAATAAGATGAATCATAGGAAACATAAATGCTATCTGGGAATAGTGTCTGTTTTTCTGCCCCTCCAAAGAGAGAGAGTTGCTTTCTGTTTACTCCTCCAGTATTAGAGTGGGATGAAGTAAAAGTACAAATGGCCAGAGGCATATAATATACAGCTGAAGGTCTGGTAGAAGAAATCACAGCATCTGGGTAAAATGCACATAAAGACAGAGAGTGCATGCAGACTCCACACAGCAGGCATCACAGCCAAAAACTCAAATAATGTGTTGAATGGCAACACTGTTTGATCGATCATTTGCTATCACACACGTCCTTCTGAAACCACTTCAGATAGCAACTTACTGAGAAAGGAAAGTGTAAAATCTTACCATAACCATAGATGTCCTTCTCTTCCATATTGCAGTATTCACTAATGGGTTTACCCTTCTTCCCATCAGCTTGTCCGGCCAGGTTTCCAAAACGTTTCCAGTCCCTGATGGTGCCTCAGATGTCTGATGTGTTGGCATGTGCGTGGGCCATAAAAGTGATGTCTACACACACCAGTCCTCAGAACCAAGAAGCCCCAGACAGAGCCAATCCTGATGGCATAGCCTGTATAGGATCCAAGGAGAGAAAGTGCAAGGAGAACAGGGGGATGGAGGGAGGGAAGGAACACTGCAACATGGAAAAGGACTTCTATGGTTATGGTAAGATTTTACACAACTTTCCTATGTCCTTCTATTCCAATATTGCATTATTCACTAGTGGGTGAGTACAAAAGCTCACTGCTGGCTGGGAGGTGGTCTGGAAGAGGATTCCAGAAACTCATGCAGGATAGCCCTGGCAAATCCTGCTCTGGTCCTTGAGATGTGGTCCAGCTTACAGTCTCTGGTGAAGGTGTGCACAGAATACCAGGTAGCTGCTTCCAGAATGGAGTTAGTATCTAGATCTTTAAAGAAGGTTCTAGAAGAAGCCATGGCTCTTGTGGAATGAGCTCTGATGCTGCCCGTCAGTGTCTTTCCATGGTGTGAGTAACAAAAGGAGATGGCCTAGCAATCCAATGAGAAATGGTTTGTTTCCCCACAGCTTTCCTCAGAGCCCTGGGGTGGAAAGAAACAAACAGCTGGTCTGATTTGCATATAGGCTTGATCTTAATCAAGTAGAAATGAAGTTGCCTGTGTACATCCAGGGAGTGAAGGACTCTCACAGTCTCCCTGAGGATTTGGAAAGAAGGAAGGCAGGTGAATAGCCTAATTTAGGGAAAGGTCATTGACCACTTTGGGGATGAAAGAAGGATTAATCCTAAGGGTGACCCTGTGTCCATATGGAAAACTAGGAAGGGTGGGGTAGCCATAAGGGGTTGGAGCTCTGTGACACTCCTGATTGTTGTCAAAGCTACTAGCAGTACTGTTTTCCTAGTACAGAAGTTCAAGTCAGCCTTGCCAGCTGGTTCAAAGGATGGCATAGTGAGCTTTTCCAGCACATAGTTAAGATCCCAGGGGGAGGAGCCAGTTTTCTGGGGGGGTCTTAAGTGTAAAACACCCTTTAGGAATAGCTGGGCTGGATGTCTGGAAGCTAGTGGAGGTTCCATAGGCAGGCAGGCAGAAATGCCAGACAGGTGCACTTATAAGGGGGAGTACGACAAGCCTGTTTACAGCAGTTCAAACAGGTAGGACAGAATTAGAGGCAGATAGAAAACCTTCTCCATTTAGAAAGATACAATTTCCTAGTATTTGGTTTCCTGGCCTCCTGCAGGACTGAGAGCACTTCCTCGTTGTACAGGTGTCTGAAGGGAATCAGAATCTTATCAGCCACAGAGAGAGGTGCAAGGATCATCACTGTGGGTGAATCTGTGCCCCCTGGTGCTGTGTGAGTAGATCCACTGAAGGAGGTAACTTGTGGTGATTGCCCTTGGATAGATGAAGAAGTAGGGGGAACCAGTGCTGCCTTGGCCAATAGGGGGTCACCAACAAGATTTTGGTGAGTCCTGCTGAATTTTCAGTAGGACTCTCTGGATCAGAGGGAAGGTGGGGAAGGCATACAGGAATCTTCCCTTCCAGGACATTAAGAAGGCATCTGTTTGCAGAACCTTCAGATTGTGAGTTTGGGAGCAATAGCTCTGGAGTTGCCTGTTTGTGGAGGAGAGAAACAGGTCTATCTGTGGAATACCCCACCTGTGGATCAGATCTAGGAATACATCTCTTGACAGCATCCATTTGTGACTGTCTGAGGTGGTTCTGCTTAAGAAGTCTACCTGGAGGGAGATCCCCTGGGAGATAGCCAGATCCCTTACCTGTAGGGATAGCCTGCAGAGGATGTAGGACTTCATCCCTCCTTGCTTGTTCAGGTACCACATCACTGTGGTGCTGTCTGTGAAAATCTTCAGAATGCCCTGTCTGAGAAAAGGTTGAAAGGCATGCAGGGCAAAAAGTATGGCTGACATTTCCTTTATATTGATGTGCCATTGTTTGTGTTTGTCTGTCCACAAACCTTGCACTGTTCTTCTGTCCAGCGTTGCTCCCCAGCCCAGATCTGATGCGTCTGCTTGCATGATCCGAGAAGGGGAGGGCAATTGTAGGTGGAGGCTCAGGTTTTGGGCAATCTGGGCCAGCCACCACTTCAGCTCTTGGTGGAGGCAGGGGAAGAGTGGGATCTTGAAGTCTAGGGGGTGTGAGTTATGGGTCCATACTGAGTGAAGATACCATTGCATTTTCCTCATGTGTAACCTTGCCAGTGGTAGCATGGGAATAGTGGCTGCCATGTGGCCAAGAAGTCTGAAGATTTCCCTCGCAGTCAGAGTGGGTGAAAGGAGGGCAGATTGAAGGTGTTGGGTCAGAGAAAACACTTTTTCCTGAGGTAGAAAGGCCATCCTGACATCTGTTCTGATTCTGCATCCTAGGAAGACAATATCTTGTGTAGAATTTAGTTTTGATTTAGGGAAGTTTATGAGGAACCCTAGAAACTGCAGCAGGAGCAGGAGGTTCTTGGTGTGGGCAAGGAGGATTTGTCTGTCTGTTGCTTGAATGTGCAGGTCATCTAGGTATGGGAAAATTTGCATACCCCTTGTCCTGCAGTAGGCGATGACTGGGACTAGGCATTTTTTAGATACCCTTGGTGCAGTGGAGAGTCCAAAGGGCAAGGCACAGAACTGAAAATGAGAAGAGCCTGTTTTGAAACTCAGGAATTTTCTGGAGGATGGTTTTATGAGAATATGTAGATTGGCCTCCTTGATGTCCAGAGTCACCATGAAGGCCTGGGGAAGGATGAGGGGAAATAGAATGGGTAGTGTTATCTTACTGTAGGAGGGGACCTTCAGGAAAGGTTGCCATGGGAAAGGTCTAAGATGGGTCTCCATGGTCCTTCCTTCCTGGGCACCAGAAAAATTCTAGAGTATAAGCCTTTCCCTTGAGCAGAAGGGGGACAAGTTCTATGGTGCCTTGGAGCAACAGGTTGTTTAGGACCTCGAGAAGGAGGGAGCACTGAGAGGGGGGTAGAGGTAAAGGGAGTCTTAGAAGAGGAGCCATCCAAGACATGAAGTAACCCTCTTTCAGGATAGACAAAACCCATTTATCGGATGTCACTAGGGTCCATGCAGGGAAGCAGTGAGAGAGATGGTAGGATAGAGGTACGGTGGAAGGAGGGGGAAGAAAGGGAGGCAGGCAGTATAAGATGCTGCCTGCCCTTTCTGGAAAGGGGGGGTCTCTGGGCCCTGAGGAGTCCTAGGCTGAGTTGCCTGTCTCCTGTGAGGTCTTCTAGACCTGGAGGGGGCAGAGGGTCTTGAAGGCTTTCTTATAAATTGTGTCTTGGCCAAATCCTTCCTCTGAAATTTTGGTTTTGGGGAGACAAGTAGATGCTTCAAATCCTGGACCTCTTTCCCTTTTTGCTGGAGTGACTTGAAGAGATCAGCCACCTTGGTGCCAAAAAGGGGAGAGTGATCCAAATGTGCATCCAAAATTTTGACCTTAAAGTCAACCTGTAGGTGGTGTAGATGTAGCCAGGACTATCTCCTCAATAAAGAGGCAGATGCAGCTGACCTGGCAGAGACTTCCACTGCATCATATGCACACCTTAGAGAATGGTTCTTGACTTGGGAGATGAGCCCGAGCAAGGAAGACAGGGATGTCTTTACAGAGCAGTCAGAGATCTCACTGAGTTACTTAGAAGCTTTGTCCAGTAAGGCCAGAGAGTATATGGCCATGTCTGACTAGTAATTTGTAGCCCTAAAGGCTAGGGTGGCAGAATTGTATATCTTCATCCCCCATCTTTCCATGGCCTTACTGTCTTTATTTGCAGGCAGGACAGTGGTAGCAGGGAGAAGTATGGTAGCCCTATCAGTAGCAATAGAAGTAGTTGCTGGGTCACCCGGTGGGCATTTGAAAAGGAATTTTTCTGCATCAGGTACCCTATACAACCAGTCAGCCCTTTTAGGTGCAGGTGGCTGGAAATCTGGGGTGATGCATGCTGCAGCAAAAGCATCCAGGAAGGCAGACTGGACAGGAGAAATAGAGGCTGGGTTAGGATATTCCATTTGAATCAGGTCATAGAATCTTTTTTGGGCCTCAGACATGTCTGAGCAATCCCATTTAAAGTGTTCTCTCATAAGATTGACTGTGTCCCCAAAAGTTAGGTCTTCCGCAGGGGAGTCAGGTTCAGCAGAGACTTCTTCTGGGGATCCATACTCCAAAGGAGAAGAGATTTGTGAAGAGTAGGACAAGGAGTCCTCTGAGGAGTCAGACATTTCCTCTCCTGAAGGTTGGCTAGACTGGAGATGCCTGAGACTAAGAAGAGGTGGATCAGCCTAAGGGAGGTCTGCCATGGGCCTAAGGGCCAGGAAGGCATTGTAGATGCTGCGGCTGAACGCATGCCAATCTGGCATGGCTTCTGGGGTTGAAGCGATATGCCTTGTCTTCTGTTTTCTCTTGGTAGGCCTAACCGGCGTCTGGCTGGCGGTTGGAGTGGTAGTCATAGAAGGAGTGGCTGAGGCCTGCTCTTAAGCGCCCATCCCAGAAACTGGTTCCCCCTGGCAGCTGAATCAGGTGCAGGGATATCGTCCCCAGATGTGTCATCTGCTCTGAATTGTGCAGCCTCCTGATAGCTACCCACTTTATCCGATGTGATGGACGCTGGTTCCTCTGCCAAGTTATCGGTGGCTACAGGCTGAGAACTGGTGAAGGGAGGCATGGTGGAAGTAGATGGCCATGTGGGCTTGGCCCTCTTCCTGGGTGGTTCTGATAGGGTGTCATAAGTGGCTTCCATTCTGAGAGAGATCTGTCTAAGGCATTGGATTTCAAAAGCACAATCCACGGGACCCTTGTCCGGAATAACGAAACTGCAATAAGCACAATTCCTGGCAATAAAACTGAACGCGTTTTTATTATAAAATGAAGCGTTTTCACCACAACTGGCTTGCTGGCCGGCCTTTCTCGTAGGCTGGACCAGCTTAATCTACGTATGGATGCAATGCAGCATGGAGTGCACTTAACAACAGCGGTGCCATCCAGTTCTACTGGTTCCAACGGACGTAACCAGGCTAGTCCTGAAGTGTTTATTCAAGCCGGGCAACCGAACATACAATCTCGGCCTGGTAGTTCCAATTTGGGTCTACTGGGTATGTTCAATGGAGAAGGGCCACGTGCCAACAGTGAAACGGGTCTTGGAGGTGCATCGGCACGTCCTTTTAGTTATTCAACAGCCGTTGTGAGCAACAGGAATGACGGCGCTTCTAATTCGAGAACTGATGCTCCTGGCATTGTGGCTTCAACTATAAACGCTGGCTCTGATGCAGGGAACACTGGTTTACCTAATTTGGTTGATTGGATTTTGAACGCCGCTCACTTCTCATTTGGTCAACAGGGCACACCCCTAGTTAATGGTGAGCGGAACATGGTTAATAATGAGGGTTTAGCCGATAAGTTAAAAATTTTCGACACTAAACTTCTCAAGTTGAAAAAGTTACAACTTGAATCAGCATATTTCAGACAATGTATCGCCGAGAACCTTATCCCTAAGGGGTTGCGGAACAACTTTTCACCATCAGGGTTACTTGTGGATCAGGCTTTTTCCACAGATTTAAAGGCTCTTTTTCAGCAACAGGGCGTACAGCTCTTGGAATTGATCATCAAGCATTACGCCTTACATACTGACTTGTTAATTGGGGAAATTAATAACTTGGACAATGAGATAAAGGCGGACCTGGATTTTTTCAGGTACAAATTCGACTACAGCCGTATACTGATTAGTATTGATGCACTATTATTAAAATTAAAGGCGAACAAAACTAAAAAACTGTTAAGGGACAGGCTAGCCTATCAAAACAATAGTGCATACCCCAGATTAGTGTTGCCTAACAGCACTTCGACCAATTCAGTAAGTAATGGTCGACTGACCGAACTTGATGACGACAATGGTGGTGTAGCTGACACCACAGGGGAGAACAACGAGGGTGAGGTCGACATTGGTCCTAGACATAGTAATAGGATCAAAGGTTTTTCTAGGGACAATGGAGGGTCTAGTAACACCTACTTAAACCAAGGACATAACAAAAAAGGCGATAACAGCAATTTTTTAGGCCAACGCAACAACAAACCTTACACGAACAGGAGGAAGAACTGGAACAACTAGACTTTAACCAGAGTGCTTATGTGCTTCTTGAACCAGGCCCACTTGATCCACCTCCTCTGATTTCTTCCCCAGTGATCCTTACTAACAGGAAGGGAGACTTTAAGATCTATAATTTTTCTGATATCATTTTAGACGATGAGTTGATTGAACTTCTGGCCTTTGGTAACACCTTTGTCCCTAGTAGATTTGGTAACATCTCTAGGGAAATTATAGAACTTAAATGCTTTGTAAGAAAGTTAAATTTAAAGTTAATGTTCAACCAACATTATGATACATCTGGACCAGGTAATGATAGTGGTGATACTAATTTGACACCGCTTAAACTACCTAGTGTGTTTAATCCCCCACTGCATGCTCTCCTCCAATTGTTTGAGAGCACTTGTGAGGTAGACTTTAGACACCTCTTCAACAATACACGAGAACTTGCAGATAGGGGTGATTTTAATATCACTAAGGAACAACTTTCCTTGCTGGATGACCTTTGCCGTTTACCGGTACGGCTTATCAAACCGGACAAAGGGGGTGGTCTTGTGTTATTTGATGACCTCATGTATAATGAAAAAATGTCTAGTGTATTGAATTCCACTGCTTACACCAAGTCTTCGAAGAGTGAAGTTAATGGAGGGTATCATAGGATTAGGGGTTACTTTCGTGACTTGCTCCTTGAAAGGAAAATTGACATCGATATGTTTAATTACATTGATATCACATTACCAAAAATTCCTGTCATGTTTGGAATCCCTAAGATTCATAAGGATATCAATAATCCTCCTATGAGGGCTTTGATTGACGGGAGGTCATCTACCACTTACCCTTGTTCTAAACTTATTAACAACATCTTGTTTAAATACATTAAATCCATCCCTAGCATCTGCAAGGATTCCTGGTCCTTTTTGGGTAACATCAATGGTATACCGTCTGATGTTGAAAATAACTTTTTAACTATTGATGTGGTAGACCTATATACCTCCATCCCCCACCAGGAGGCTATAGAGTGGATAGGTCTATCACTTAAGGACTTTGGGGCTTCTAGGTTGGAAGTAGATTTGGTTACTGAATTATTAGACATAGTCCTCTCTTTCAACTATTTCACCTTCAATGGTGATTTCTTCCTTCAAAAACAAGGTGTCACTATGGGCTCGCCCTGTGGGGCGAGTGTTGCCAATTATTTCATGGGCTACTGGGAGGCCAATTTCCTACATAAGACATCTGGGTTGATGAGTCCAGTGAAATATTACACCAGGTTCCTTGACGACATCTTTATATTGTTCAGGGGCTCTAGGTTAGATGCTGAGGCTTTTGTGGATGTTCTGAACTCAACAACAGAGTTCCTAAAATTCACATTCAATTTCTCATCATCCGAGATAGACTACTTGGATGTTAAGTTAGTGAAGGACATTGGAAGTAAGGTTCTAACGTCAAAAGTTTTCAGGAAACCCACGTACTGCAATTCTTTCCTGCATTTCTCTAGTTTTCACCCGTACCAACAGAAACGTTCCATAGTAAAGGGGCAGTTGGTAAGGGCAGGGAGAATGTGCAGTACAATAAGTGACTTTAGAAAAGAATGTGAATTTCTGAGAGAATTGTTTACAAACCGAGGGTATCCTGCCTCATTACTGTCTGACCTGATTCAAGAAGTTGACAGCAAAAGAGTTAATGGCTTCTATAAACCTCTACTGGCCCAACCTGTTTCTACCTCCATTCATCCCACTGATGTTGCGTGCGCCAATGTTTTGAACATCAACACTGGTTTAACAGTGGAAACACCATTACTAGGTGAAGAATGTGACTTTTCCTTGAGTTTCATTACTACTTTTAGTAAGAACTCTAAAGGTATTTTATCTATAATACGTAAAAATTGGCATTTTATAGCCACTAACACCTTTTTAGTGGAAAAGCTTGGTAGTGTACCCAAATTTGTCCTTAAAAGGGCCAGTAACCTTAAGGAACTGTTACAAAGGGACATGTCCCAATACACCTTTAACAAACAGAAAGGAATGTACCCCTGTGGATTTTGCAAATTTTGCAATAAGGTTAAATCAGGTGAAACGTTCACCATTAGGGGTAAGAAATACTACATTTCCTTTCCACTGAATTGTGAGAGTAAGTCCATCATTTATATAGCCACGTGTGATTGTTGTCACGCTTTCTACATCGGTAAAACGGACCGTAGAGTCCGTGACCGGGTATACGAACATATGTATGCTATCAAAAATAGGAAGAGCGACAATGCATTGGCCAAGCATATTGACCTATACCCGGGTCATAGCTTTCATTTTATGGCCATAGACAATGTGCCATTGAAAGCTAGGGGGGGCCCATTCTCACTCATATTGGAGAACCGTGAATTGGAATGGCAACTGCGTCTAGACGCTTTTCGGCATCCTGGGCTTAACATTAATTGTAACATTACTCCTGTTTTGAAATTAAGGAGTTACTTAAGATAGGTACATTGTTGTAATCTTTGTAAACTTTAGTGAATTTGCACAAATTTTGGTTGTACATACACCAAAACAACTTTTTGCTGCATAGGACCATTCGCATTCCTTGGTATTTACCTATTCTTGTCATTTCATAGAGAGGGTTGTTTATCCATTGAAAGTTTACTATTTATATTATATTTTTAATATTCAAACATATATGACACTTTTTTAAGTGTAAGTAAATTAGTTAAGTTTTATAAAACTGTTTAATTTCATTTTAATTTTATGTGTGTTCATATGCTTTTCAAACTTTTAATTGATGGTAAACGTCAGCGTTTTGTATTATCCTGTTTTCAGGAAGTTGACAATATGTCATTTCCTGTTTTTTGAATATTTCTTGGGGCTGTTTGCCCGGTTGTTGTATCTCTCTGATGAAGCCATAACATAGTTGTGGCGAAAACGCTTCATTTTATAATAAAAACGCGTTCAGTTTTATTGCCAGGAATTGTGCTTATTGCAGTTTCGTTCTTCCGGACAAGGGTCCCGTGGATTGTGCTTTTGACTGGTTTTGTTTTTTCTACTTTGCATTGGATTTCAAGGTATAAATCAAGGGCCTGAAGTCGGCGACAAAGGGTCTGAGGGACGAACAACTTGCAAATGGCACAATTTTTAGAATCGTGATCCCTACCCAGACAAAAGAGACAACGGTCATGAGTATCTTTGTGAGGAATCTGATGACCACAGTTGCACTTGCTCTTACTGGACATTGACTATAGTAATACAAAAATGACTGAAGAAAATTCCCAACGGGGTATTTATCTTAATGCGAAACTGATCCGACGTTCGCGAGTAGCAAGAACACCTGGTGTATGGCTCGTGACTGAAAAGTTCTGAGGACTGGTGCGTGCAGATATCACTTTTATGCCCCACATACCTGCCAACATGTCAGATGTCTGATGCACTATCAGGGACTGCAAAAGCTTTAGAAACCTGGCTGGACAAGCTGATGGGAAAAGGGTAAACCCACTAGTGAATACTGCAACATTACAATAGAAGGACATCAGTGCTGATGTCTGACTGTGATACAAAATGAGCAAATAATGACCAACTTGCCACTCTTAAGATACACAGGAATTTATTGTCTCAACTCACCACTTTCAGAATAGATGTGCAACCCCACTCCCACCCCCACATACAGCTCAATCTCCTTCACAGAGAAAATTAAAAATAACGGTAGATAAAAAAACAAAATCAGAACAACCATTGCCTTTATATGCTTAGAAACTGGCTAGAATATCAGACATTGCATTAGCATGCTATGTCTGAAACATATGTTTGTCATCATTATTTAATGACTGTAATCCTCACTGATTTTCCAGAAAAAACACAAACTTTATGAAGAATAGATCAAAATATGACACAAGAAATTAGTCATTCTGCAAAATAAGATACATTTGAGAGTATCTATGTCCCCCTACACATACAGTATACATATGTGCATGCATACATATACATACACAAACACAGATACTCGCGAGTGAACACACACACACACACACACACACACACACACACACACACACACACACACACACACACATGCACAACCGTGCACATGCATGCACACACACACACGTTAACACACACACACACATGCACAGAGATGTGACCATCAGTTATAACCACTTTCTATAACTGTGACTGCATAGTACAGATTTTGGTAGTGGTCAAATAAATGAACAAATACATAAATAGCCACCACATCACTGCTGTCAGAACACAGTGTGTAGCACTTCACCCCACATATGTCTCAACTTCTTATCTCAAGAAAGTCCTTCAGCACCCTCTCTGGGAAACCATTGTTTCGTGTCCCTGCTCCAAGTAGCTGATACACACACACACTTTGAGATTTGATTTTCACACACACACATACATACACACACACACACACACACACACACACACACACACACCTGGAAAGGCTGGCACAAATTTACTATCTGTGTCCCCTTCTGTCCAGACTATAAGGTAGTTGCTGCCACCAGACATACCCAAGCCAGCTACTTTAAGGCTCTTACAAGGGTACCCAATTATACAAAGTGAAATTAATAGTAATACGAATGGTAGTTTGACCAATGCAGTAAGGTTTTTAGGAGTGGCCACAGAGTCACCAAACAGATATGAGTACAACATTAAAATATTTTCTAAAGGACCAGACACAATGAAAAGTTTAAATATATTAAATAATAAATAATAAAATAATATGATAATACTACATATCTATTTACAATAAATACCAGAGTTTCATTCACAGGAAATATTAAAGTAACACAGATGAATAGATTCACACAGATACAGAAAAACAGTATTTACTAATCTCACTATATTTTCTGACTAATCTAAAGAGTTATTATTCCCTGGTCACTTACTAAAGCTAAGCAAGATGAAGTGGGTAAGAGATTCTTCTATATCACGTTCCAAGAAACAGGCTGCCCTGAGACTTTAGTCCCATCTGATATCAAACATTATTTTAGTGATGGATTACAAAATGATATCACATACCTCTGGTCATCTGATTTCTAGCTCCTGTGCAACCCGTCATTGCTAGAAACTGCCAGAATTTAGCACCTATATGTCAATAATACACACACACACACACAGCCTTGCTAAGATCTGCTGCAGCTCCTGGAAATCATAAAACCATAAAACACTTCCACTCTTCCTACAAGAACTAATAAACCATACTTCTTATAGACATTGCATTGCTGGCCTCATTCTAAACTGTGAGATAACATCTTTATGGCCTAGGCCCAGTAATTTAATTTCTTACTATTTTTCAAGTTTTGAGATTAACCTATTCTCTTCCAGTATTCTCTGTTAAAACATATACATTTAAGCAAATACAATAATGCATGTACATTTATTTTCTGATCAACAGGATACATTGTTGATAATTTTTTAACACAAGCAGCTTTACAAACACATTTTTCAACACAAGCATCTGTACACATCAGTTTGATATTCAAATAACATGCAATTCTTTACTAAATTCCAGCTATCTGTGCTGGCATATGTTATGCTTCTACTGCCCTACATCTCCAGGCATAGCTGGTAGTACCTCACCTCATCACAGAGTGGAATGATGTATTAGTATTGAGAAGAGATAATCTAGAGCTTTGGCTACCATTTTGAGGTATTCACTGGGTAGGTTGTCTGGGGCTAAGGAGGTACACTTTAGTTTTAGTAGTTGTTTTTTTTTAAGTGTCAGAGTTAAAATGGAAGAAGACACTGTTGGGAGGGATACTGAAGGAAGTTAAGGTCTGTGTATTATTGTGGGGGGAATTTTTGAGTAGGGATATGACTGATTAGATTAAGTGGACATTGACGGCACTGGCAGCTGGAAGAATTATTGCTGGGAATGAGTTTGGAAGATAGCTGTGTGGAGTGAGTAGGCTTGAGGACTTGTTTAATGAAGGGCTAGAAATGTTTTCAGAATTTCATAGGTTTTATTTTGCAGTCAAAGTAATATTTTTTTTAATATGGTTTGGTTTCTGAGCTGCCTGAATGTTTGATCATTTGTTTCCATTTTCTCTTGCCTGTCTCTGAGTCTTGTGAGTTACTTTATATTAAAGGACAACCAGGAGGAGGAGTTTGCCATGATATGCTCCCTCCTGAGTGGGGCAAATTCATTCAAGATATTCAGAAAACATGTATACCATATCATCTGGAGGAATCTGTTTTAGAATATTCCAATTATAGAATTTTAGATAGGAGATAATGGAATCTTTGTTAAAATATGTGAAGTTGCATGCTGTGTGAAATTGTTGCAACTTTTGCAACTTTGCTTTCTTATTATGCAAATGGGAGGTAATCACTCAGGGAGTCTGGGAGGGTACCTGAGGTAGAGATTTTGTAAGGCACAGAGATAAGAAATTTTGAGATGAGCTGGGGTGATGATTAATTGAGACTCCATACAGATTTATTGATTAGTTATGACAGTTAGATGAGACAGAGTCATCACTGAAGTCACCAAAAAAATTTTTTTCTTGGAGGAAGTTTTTTGAGGCCCGGCAAAAGAAGGCTTCTTCTAGTAGAAGGTTGTTACCAGTGGAAACTATGTTTCTCTGATGGATAAAGTTTTGTTTTGGTTAAGTACGAGAACAGATGTGAGAATTAATGCCTTTAAAAATTGCAGTAGAACCTGTGGTGAAGGAGTGGGCTATAGATTATTTTTGTATGGTATTGCAGCTCCACCTGCTCTTTTCTGAGATTTGTGTGATCTGAGTATATTACAATTGGGAGGCAGAATTTTGTGACCTTTTGTTTCTTTTCTCAGCCAGGTTTCACTTAGTATGACTATATCTGGTGAGTGCATGGTAAGCCAGGTATGTAATTGTGGCATTTTATTGTAGATGCCTGTGATGTTTATAGGTATAATGCAAAAGGAGTGGTCAGTTTTGTTTTGTCAAGAAGAGGTGGAGTAACTGGGGGTGGAAGTATTGTTGGTTTGAGGATAAGCAGTTACACTGGAGTTTGAAAGGTGATTGGTTTGTGGGTTTGTGGTTGGTCTAGGGAAATGATAGATACCTCCTTTAAGTTTAAGGGTCAGGGAGCTATGTTGGTTATAAGGCAGCTATTCATTTTAAATATGGGTTTTAAATTTTAATTTCTCAGTTATTAAAGGGTTGTGGAAGTATATGCTAACGTGAATGGGCAGAAAAAAATGTAACAGATAAAAATTTTACATTAGCCTGTGTTTTACAAAATTCCATAGATGCTAATAATATAAGGCAAATTATTAAGAAAAACTGGAAGTTTCTTTCAAATTTTAATGAGTTACGTAATATTATTGGGGAGACACAAGTATTTGTAACTAAAAGGGGAAAAAATATGAAAGAATATTTTTACAGAAATGTTGAAGGAAAAGTAACAGAACTTATTAAAGGTATGAACAAATATGAGACATGTAGGTTCTGTCTATTTATTCTGGAAAGCAAAGAAATCAAAGTGGTTGCTAGAAATTATAATATTAAGCTAAGTCATGGTTATAACTGCAAATCTAAATTTGTTGTATATATAGTATTATGTGGACTGTGTTCGGCTTTTTATGTAGGGAGAACCAGCAGAGAATTTATTTAATATATGAACATCTTAGAGCTTTAGATATTAAAGAAATAAATAACAGCCTAGCCATGCATGTTATTAATAAACACAGTTCAAAATATGAAAAAGTTGGTTTTAAATTTTCTATGGTCGATCAAGTATCGAGGTATGCTAGTAGGTTTGATGCTGATGATGACTTAAATTGGAAAGAATACTGATGGCAGGTAAGATTAAATGCATGTAATTTCCCTGGATTAAATGAAAGGGAGAATTACAAGGTAGTCTTAAAAAGGAAAGAGTTAATTCATTGATTCACTTTGGTCAGCTCTTTCTGATGTAATCTTTTAAATAAGTTTTTTTAAGTCTTTGACTTGGTCTGAAGAAGTTCCTTTGGGAATGAAGGCACTTACCAGTTTTATGTAATAAAGTTTATACTTTTGTGGTTCGTTATTGCTTTGTTTTTGTTTTTATACAACCACTGTTTTTATTCGTGAAGTATATGTTATGTTTGAGAAAGTCTACAGTAATTGAGAGAATGGTTTACCATCATAATGTCAGCAGGGACATCGATGAAACAACTTCTGCAAACTCTGAACTGTAACTACTCAAAACCACGAATGCCGATGTTCTAAATCACAAAATCTCACCCCCCTTATTGACCCATGGTAGCACTTGTTTCAGGTGTGGAGCAGTTGGAAATGTTGACGTTCGCTGTTTTGTTTGCCTTTCTGATGTGTTGGTGGTATGGAATTTGCAGAAATGGTTTGACCATGTGCACATTTGGGGATGTGCCTGCCAACATTATGATGGTAAACTGAGAGAAGGTAGGGAAGATATAATTTTATATGAGTTACTCGTATGGGTTGACTTAACAGAAGTCTAGTAGGTGGCATATTTTTGTGATGGATTAGGTGGATGGGCGATGGTCGAGAAGTTAACCGGGTAACTATTATCAGTAATGAGAAGGTAAGGAGAGATGATAACAGCATGGTAGTTAGTATGAAGTGGATGGACTGAGAAGTACTGATTGAAGTGTTGGGGTGGAGTTGCAGGGGAACAAGTGAAGTACTGGGATTAGAATGTTGGTATGATGATAATAGTTAGGAAAGGAAGGGTGAATATTATTAATGGTTTGAGTAAGAGTTTTGTAGGATTGGGGCGGGAATAATGATGTAATGATGTGAGGACTGCAAGAAGGTATGTTTTAGTGGCAGTGTAATGGATTTACTTTTAGCGGCTGTGATTGGTTGTTTTCTTGCTGTGGGAAGAGTTAGAAGACTTTATGTTTAAAGTAAGAGGAGTGGTTTGAACGCATTCAAGCCAATAGCAGCCAGCTCCTGAAAAAACATCTGTTGATACACTTAGAGAAACTGTACAGTGTTAATTTAGTAAGTCTTTGCTTGTTTTTAATTTTTCTAGATATTGACATACAGCTTGCCATAAATTTTAATTAAAGTATACAGAAAATTTTAGGCAGTAAGATGCAGACACTTAGGGAAGAATAAAAGTCTACAGGATTTCCTCTTGGTGCAGCAAGTATAAACATACACTTGCAGGCAAGAGTTTATAGGTAATTCAGACTGCAAGGCTATAGGTATAGTTAAAGTTTACTAAAATAAACTAAACACCTATATCATCTAAAAAACACGAGTACAGGAAAAACTGCCACTGTGTTTCCAGATACACACACACACGCACACACACACACACACACACACACACACACACACACACACACACACACACACACACACACACACACACACACACACACACACACACTCTCAAATTAAGTACTTACCTTCCTACATGATGCTGGCTGTAGCGGACAGAGTGCCAGTAAAAAACAAATGAAATGGTACTTTAACAGTAAAAAAAACTTGCTTTCATGCTCAAACCTCTGTGTTTGCATTTTAACTTCAGCATTCATGTTTAGTCAGGCTGTCTCAGTCACCTGAGATAACCTGAGCCAAAAGGAAGAACTTCTCACTGCTTCAAGCAGCAGCCCAGTGAGGCACTCACTGAGTGACATTTCTGATGTCCTCAAGAGCTCTGCCAACTGTTGATGTAAACCTTAATGCTTGGATAATGCCAGCCTGCTATGCAAACAGCCTGTCAGGTTATATTATGTTTTATTTCAGATCTCCTCAGAACTACGTGCATGTGCATGAGAAGAAGTCAGAGTGCCTAGAACAAACCAGACAGTCTGAAAGTCAATTATTTGTTTTAAATTTAAAAGTAAAGGTAAACGTTCTGAGTTTAAGACAATTTTCTTTTTTTATTAGGGGTTCAACCCACCAGCCTTTACCACAAGCCACCTCTGCAATAGATTACAGAATATCAAAACGGTAAGCAAAGTTAAAACAAAATGAAGTTCAGTTTTCAACATATTTCAAATACTTCCCCAAGGGATTCCAGAAGATTCCTTATGATCTTCTGCAGTATTAACTAAATAAGCTGCAACAAAGGCTGTGTAGTACATTCTGGCAGGAAGCCATATTTTGGATGAATGCCATCTTTCTGACCTACATGGTCCTTAAGATTAGATACTTGTAACATAGTCACTTTTATGCAAAGTCTTCGCATCAGAAGAAATCTGCCCAAATCTGCCATTTCACACAGGCAAACTGGAAATTCTTATAACCAAAAGGAGCACAACTGGAAATTCTTGTTGTCAAAGGATTTTTTGACACTGAACAAATGAGTATATTTAGAAAATGTGAAATATGATGACTTTGTGTTATGTACATGGCTTGCTCTTTAAATATATGCACATCAATAAAGTGCCCTGTTGATGACACTTACATGACATGGAGATATGGCAATGCTTTTACCCAACACATTAGGATATTCATGACTTTCATTAAATTTCAGAATGTTTGGCCAACGATCTGAGTACTGATATTTTTTTATAATAATCTCATAACTCAGATGTCTGCTCGTGTCTTAACTTGGAAGCATGTCTAAAGGAAGAACACTAGCAGAAATTATTTTAATATATTCCAGCTGCCACTCATATTATATGAAAGGTAATATTCATACAAAAAGGTAACGCATGTAAAAAGAAAACAGTGCTAAAGGTTGTTTTATTACCAATGCTGATGTACTAGCACTATAGAAATATGTTTTGAAAAATGTCATTATTCATTTGAAGAGAGAGAAATAATTTACACAGAACAGGGAAAATCACTATGCAGTAAAATTTGTTTTCATTTCTTGCCACCCCTTCCTTAAAAAAGCTATGAAATCATATTTTAATACAGCAACTGGCTTAGCAGGGTCATGAAATCAAAATGGAGAAATATTAATTCTGTGCTCCCAGGTCTTCTTTCTGAAACAGTTATAGTTGTAACCCTGCTGTCACACATAGCATATAGAAATTCACAATCAGGTATGCAGGAGATGCCCTTCTCTCCCTATTTTTTTTTTTACATGGTTTGAGGATATGACATGTTTTTTGCTGTTCTAAGAGGTTTGGAGCATCAAAAACAGTATCAAGCACCCAAGGATGGAGTTGAAAACTAAAATCAAGATTTTATT
>NC_056732.1:184467341-184502341 GCF_019279795.1 Protopterus annectens | reverse complement strand
ATAGGCAGTACTCACAACTGCCACATATGCCACCTAAACCAATAGTTTATAAGGGATGATTTTCCCTAGGAGCATCCCATTGGTGATGCCAGATATACTCTGGAGCCATGGTTGATAAGACCAATGAAAAATCCACAAACGGTGGCAGATATTGATTACAAAATGCCTTGCTGCAAACCCAGGTCATTGCTGACCTTGTGTTTAGCTTTCAGGAAAGGATAATCTTGTGGCAGGTAGGGTCACTTAGATGCCTGACTCTGCCATGAACACTTCAGGCAGAGCATATTAGAGACTGAGATCATAATGCTGTCAGGGTATTTTCTAACTTCCACTGAATATCACACAGGCAGTACAACATGGAAGGCCATATCCACCCTATCTTCCACTCCACTGTTTCCTTCCTTAATCTGTCAATGTCCACCCATTTGTTGTCCAGTACTACTCATCACTACTATCCTCCCCTTCTTTGTATGAATCTGACTCTACTGCCTTCCCCTCTCTCAGTGTGTTAGCACTTCCCTGTTTATCTATGCATATAATAAGTCTGTGTGCTTGAGGCTATTGACCATCAACCCCTTGCCACACATTCACCTTTCCTTACACACTTCCACAGCTTCCCTTCATTAAAACCTCCCTCTCACCACACACATCCTTCCTGTTCTTGTTTCCATTATTTGTTATTCTCTGCTTGCTGCCCTTCAATCCTACAATATATACACACAAATACATATATGTATATATATATATATATATATATATATATATATATATATATATATATATATATATATATCCACAAGTTTTATGACATAAAAATAATTTAGTCAGTGCAATGGCCTCTTTAAAGTAATGTTTTACCATTTCCATTTTCTCACACTGTGAAGGCTGCCAGCCGAGCTAGATAGAATTTTGTAAATAATTCAATGTCATTGTAAACATTAATATGATCCACAGGCTTGTTTCACAAATGTAAAGAAAACTGTGTTATGTGTTGAGCTTCAAAAATGTAACCACAGTGCACCCTGCTGGAAGAAAGCTGATAAGTAAAGAATTTTACAACTGTGTATGATCTCAAGTTCAGAGACAGGATGTCTGGGCTAGGAAATTATTTATATTGTCCTAAGACATAGATAATTACTAGGTTTCACATGTAAAGTGTATTTTATTGCTGTGGCTTCTTGGCAGGTGCAGATCAAAAAGAAATGTTAAAATGTTGAGTTCTGTAAGCCTGAGAAACTTCAGCAGAAGTGTCAAGAATGATGTAATCTGAAATGAGTCAGCAGTAATGTGTATTATCAATTTAAGCGCTATCTCAGAAAATAAGAATAGCATTTTGTATTTTGCTCTGAAGCTGACAACAGCTCACCAGAACTTTGCTATGCCTTGTAAGTAGAATTTAGAACATAGCTTCTCTTAGAGACAGAAAGGAATATAGCCAGATTAGTCTAGCTGTTTTCTATATTTATGTCAGACTATTCTACAATATTGCTTTAAAGTATTTTTCTGTGATTTCTGAACTCTGTTAGCACTGTGTTGAATTGATGACTATTGTTTTGTGTTTTATTATTTATCATTAAATATTTTTAAACCTTTCAACTGTGGCTGTTTTGTGTAGAGGTAATTTAAGCTGGTAGAGTACTTGCATATATTTGGTGATACTGTATAAGCCACTCCAATAGCCTTATCCCTGGGTTACACTTACTATTTGGATAACAGTAATAGCACACAGTGGAATTGGTCACCCTTTGGGAAAGCCTTATAGTAGCTGATAAGTAGTGGTTGGTGGCAGGGACTTCTACCTTATAGTCTGAGCAGGAAGGAGCATAGCTGGAGAACCTGTGCCAGCCTTCCCCAGGAGTGTCTGTGTGTTTGTATATAATTCATATCTCAAAGCGTGTGTGTGTCAGCTACTTGGGCAAAGACACAAAGCACTGGTTCAGCAGAGAGGGTGCTGGAGGTTTTGGCTTGACCACTCGGCTGAGGTCTGTACCCTATAGCTGTGCCAGTGGGGAGTCTTATTGGGGATCTGGAGAGAAAGGGAGAAACCAGCCTCAGACTGGCTGTGATCTCTGTGTGCTCCTAAGGGAAATTGTGCTTTACTATGTGTGTACTTGTTATCCTTCCCAATGTGGATGCCTCACACACAGGTCAGTGCATGTACACATGCTGAGACATGTGCCTCCTCTGTGCTCATCAGTTTTTCTTTTCTGACCCCCTAGCCATACTGACAGATTCTCTTTTCTCACTGCAGGTTAGGGTTTCCACCTTTTCAAATAGCCAAAGTGGGACAATTGTGGTACAAACATCAGAGTTTGCAGGCCAAAACATACCCACATCCAGTACATAGAACAGAACATCACTTTTTTGCCTAAATAAAAGCTTATTCTTATAGCATTTAGTTGCTTATTCTGTTTCTGATAACATTTAGGTGTTTCAGATACAGAATAACTGTTTTATGCAACTATTACATGAAATATAGGAAATAATGTTGCCCTAAAATCTCAGGACATTGACCATTTTTTTATTTTTTTGCAGGACACAACTGCCCAAAGAGGGACTGTCCCTCGCAAAGTGGGACAGGTGGTAACCCTACAGGTTCTGCTCCTGGCAAAAGCAGGTATACTAATTAGTAATAAAAGTACTAGGAAAAAGCGGATGGGTAAATCAAGAATCAGACACTAAATTTTAAATGTTCTAAGTGCTTTCGTCCATATTTATTAAAACAAACTTCTTCAGACAACAAGAGCAAAGCTAAGAATACAGTTTAAATAACCATCCATTTAATCATGTGACCCAGTAAGAAATTACATCACTGAAACAAATCTTTAGAAACAACACGATCTTGTGGTTGAAAGACTGAACTACAATTAATTACTACTAACTAATAATTACTAGCTACCACATTGCCACTGTGGTCAGAAAGTCCTACTATGTGGCACATCTCATTACCAAGGGTTTTGCATCCAAAAAGAAAGAGGTCATCATCTCTCTCTCTCCCTACTCTTCCCTCATTAGACCAATCATCGAGTATAATGCCCCATTTGGCAGGTACCTCACTAAACACCAGCAACAGCTGGAAAGGCCACAAAAGTACCTCATGAAGAGGATCCTAGGCCTTAAACACATGCTCTACATGGACAGACACAAAAAGCTCCAGCTTTTCTCTGTCTCATATCATCTATTAAGAGGTGATCTCTGCTTGACTTACAGAGCCATGTCTGACTCATCCCTGTTAGAAATGTTACACCTAAAGAAATCCCAATCCCTACGCACCACACACTCTAGGGACCTCAACCTCATTACCACAATCAACAGAACATGCTGGAGGGACAGGTTCATAACCCAGAGACTGCCCATGCTCTGGAATAGACTTCCCCATACATGTCAAGCAGAGTACCTCACTGGCCCTCTTCAAGAGAAATCTTGATGAGTGGATGGGAAATAGAAAATTCATCCTGTGGATCACTCCACTGGCTCTACTTGATAGAGGCACTGGGAACTAACGTTGGGTGGCATGATGCCAGGGCACTTCTATGGGCTAGACTTGTAAAGGCTCCAGGGCCGTTGGCCTAGTACACACCTATGAACCTATGAACCTATAAATAATCAGTCAATTAATTCATAAAAGTACCTGGCTACCATATAGTATGATAGAACAGAAACCACATTGCATTGAAATACAACCATAAAACCATCACATATAAACATTTGAAACCAAAATATTACCTATCCAGTGCCTTCAGTTTTAATAAGCACTGCATTGAGCATGTATCATTCAACCCAGGAAAACTATACACATTTAATTGAACTAACCACTTAAGTTCACAGCGTTCCAATTTAAGAGCCCAAGGACCCCCTCTTTCATCAGATAAAACTTGCTCAATTACTTTGAATTTAAAATGATGCTTTGGAAAGGTCATATTATGTCTTGCTAAGGCATTATGAACATGCCATTTATTAATACTATAAATATGTTCATATAGTCGTTCTCTAAATTTGCATTCTGTTTTAACTATATAAACATTTTCACAGAACAAGCACTTAGCCAAATAAAGAATGCCTTTAGAGGTTCATAGATTCATAGGTAGGTACTAGGCTATTGGCCCTAGCACCTATATAAGCCTAGCCAAAAAGGTACCCTGGCTTTCATCACCCAAGAAAATTATTTTCCTGTGCCGCTGTCGAACAGAGCCACAGAAGTGATCCCCAGGGTGAATTTCCTATCTCCCATCCAATCATCAAGATTTTTCTTGAACAGTGCTAATGAGGAGCTTTGTTTGATATAGATAGGTAGTTTGTTCAAGAGTTTGGGAAGTCTCTGGGACAGGAATCTATCCCTCCAGCATGTTTTGTTTATTGTGGTGACAAGGTTTAGGTCCCCAGAGCATGTAGCTCGGATGGATTGGGATTTCTTTAAGTGGAGCATGTCCAGCAGCTCTGGGTTTGACATAGCTTTGTATGTTAGGCAGAGATTGCCTCTGAGTAGGTGATATGCGATGGAGTAAAGCTTGAGTTTTTTGAGACAGTCTGTGTAGGGCATCTATCTGAGGCCAATAATCCTCTTTGTGAGGTATTTCTGTGGCCTTTCTAGTTGTTGTAGATGTCTTGTGAGGTATATACCAAAAGGGACATTGTACTCTATAATGGATCTAATGAGTGACGAGTAGAGAGGAACAATGACCTCTTTTTTCCTGGATGAGAAACCCTTTGTGATGAGGTGTGCCACGTAGAAGGATTTCCTGACTACTGTGCTGATGTGATTATCAAAGGAGAGACTACTTTCCACCTGTGTCCCAAGGTTTCTTATCACACTTTCAGTGTTAAGTAGACTAGCGCCTATGTGGTACTTCATGGGTACAGAGTTTTTAACAAAAGGGATGACAATGCACTTTTTGACATTGAGCTTGAGGCCATGGCTTTGACACCAGGCTTCTGTCTCAGTGAGGCCCTTTTGTAGGATGTCCACATCGTTAGGAGTTTCAATTATGGATCCTGGTCTGCAGTCATCTGTGAACTTTGTTAGCCAAAGACCTTCTGTGTTAGCCTGTACTTCTGAGAAGTAGATGCCAAACAGGAGAGGACCCAGGACTGAACCCTGTGGTACTCCACTTGTCACTGGTCTGAAGTCAAATTTGGAGTCTGATACTTTCACAGTGTGGGTTCTGTCAATGAGCCAGTTGACAAACCATCTTGTGACATAGGGATTTATACCTAGTTTAGTGAGTTTATCTATAATTCCAAATTGAAGGATGGTGTTGAATGCCTTGGCGAGATCTATATAGGCTGTGTGAACCACCTTACCCTCATCTATGGCTCTGATGACAGCTTCAAAGAAGTCTATCAGGTTTAGGAGACATGATCTGCCTTTTACAAACATGAACTGGGTGGGGTCCAGAATTTGGAGATTACCAATGCCATTGTTTACAAGTTCCATGGTGATATGTTTCATAGCCTTGCAGACCAGGCTCGTCAGGCTAATGGGGCAGTATTTCCTGGGGTCCGTGGTGGCTCTCCCTTTGTGGAATGGAATAACCATTGCTGTGTGCCATTCAGTGGGCACAAGGCCTGAGGTGAGGCTATGAATGAACATGGTACTTAGGTGGGATGCCAGTTCATTCTGTAGTTCATGTAGAATGCAACCTGGGATGTTGTCAGGTCCCATGGATGCTGTATTCTTGGCTTTGGAGAGTGTGGTTTTTACCTGTGCAGCCATGATTACAGGAACTTTGCAATCTTCCAGTATAGAGATGGGGGCTAAGTTAGCACTGAAGCTATCTGCCAGGATATTGGCAATATCAGTTGGTTCTGTATTTTTAGTGTCACTGTGCTGTAACTCAGAGCAAAGTTGAGTGTTGCCATTCAGATTCTTGACATAGCTATAAAATGCTTTGTGGTTGTCTTTAGAATCAATGGTGATTTTGTTTTCGTAACTAGCTTTGGAGGATTTTATGAGGTATCTCAGCTTTTTACTGAGGCTGACCAGGGAGCTCCTCCAATCATGAGACTTTACTCTTTTTTACAACAGTTTCTTTCTTCTGTTGTAAAGTTTGTTTATGGCAGGGGACCATCAGATTGGCTTCCTTTTTTTGGAGGATAGCATCTTGGTTCTGTTAGGGGTTGCACGATCAATGCACTCATGTAAGTGCTTATAAAGTGCAGTTGTGTAGGATTCAGTAGTGGTACCTCTATTGTCCATCTGCATGGGTGTTGTGAAGTTTCACACTTCTGTCTTAAGAAGCATGAAGTTGGCTTTGGAGAAATTGTTTACGGTGGTTTCCTTAATAGGGGTGGTGATGGGATGTGGATGTCTTGGGTGATTAGCTTGTGGTCGGATCTGACCAATGAGGAATTGACCTCTGGTGTGGAACACCAGTTGCCCATGTTGGTAATGACCAGGTCTAGGATATTGCTGCTCCTGGTGGGGGTGTGGATAAGTTGATCCAATTCATTGGACTTTATGAATTCCAGAAAACATTGAGCAAAATAGTTGATACATGAGTAGTTTTCCCAGTTAATGGTGGGGTAGTTGAAATCGCCCATTATTAGGGTGTTAGGTTGTACCCTAATATTTTCCAGTGTATCAAGAAATGAGGAGTGAGAATCCTGGGGCATGGAGGGGATCTGTAGCAAGCTACAATTTGGATTGCGGTCTTGCCCAGAGTTAGTTCCACTTCGATAATCTTAGATGCATTATACTGAGCAACTAGCCTGGAGGTGTGAATATCCTTAATGAATATGGTCATGCCTCCACCTTTAGTGTTTTGGTCCAGGTTAGGTGGCCAAAAGGTGTGATATGAATTATAGCTTGGTAATGCAGGGGTGCTCTCTGGAGCCTTGAACCAGGTCTCCGTCACTGCACAGATATTGATGTTCTCCATTGCATTTTGAGGTTTAGACTTCTAGCATTGAGTAGCAGTACCCTCAGATTTTGCTTGCTTGTACCTGTTATGGTGGTGAGTTTGTCATTTGAATCTTGCCTAAAAAAGGCACTATAGGGGTGGCAACAGCCTTAGCCATATCCAGAATCCTAAGAGTGACAGGTGCAGGTCATCTCTGGCAAAGTATCGTGGTCTGTCGATCATGTCATCCCAGGCAGACAGATACTGAATCCCCTTAGAATGACACCAGTAGCTTAGCCAATTTTTGAAGTCAATCATTTTGTCCTTGTACTGTGGTATCATTCCAGGTGATGGCAGGATGCTACTCAGGGTTAGGGTCATACCTGACCGGCTACAAGACCAGACAGCTCCTTCATGTCTCTTTTCATGTAGTTCAGGGAGGTATGTCTCAGGTCATCACACTAACACAATGACAGAGTCATATTTGTATTTGTTGTGGAGTGACTTGAGTGTGTGCATTATGTGGCAGATCCTGGCACCTGACAGGCAGCTGACAGTAACTTTCTCCTTGTTTAGTCTGGTGAGTGGAACATCAGTGTGCCTGACTATAGAGTCACTTATGACTAGAGTGTTGAGTACATTGTTATGCCTTATGGACTGTGTTTGAGTGGCACACTGAGTTTGTGGGCTATATGTCATTTGGTTTGTGTTGGGGGTGGAGGTTGCTTGCATTTCTGCTTTGGAGGTCTCTGTTGCTTGGGCAGATTTTTATTGAGAGCTTCCGTGAATGTAGGTGTGTGTTTTGTGTTTCTATGTGTGTGTTTTGGTGGTGTAGGTTTTGAGGGACTATGTGATGAGTGTGGTATTGTGCAAGTGTTTACCCTCTCCTCTTGACTGTCTAGTCCAGTCTTGAGTGAAGAGATCTTTGCTTCTAATTGGGCTATATAAGTCCATTTCTCACAGGTTGTAGTGTTGGGTGGTAGGAGGAGAAGGTTGTCTGTGTACATGAGGCAAATGCTGCATTGCCCCAAGATGCCCACATTCATCTGGTAGACAGGAGAAAACACCAGGAGCTGACTCTAAGACAGGCCTGGATAGTTGATTATTTATTAAGTACTAAAACCTGTTTTCCTCTAGACAAGTGAGGAAAGTTGAGTGCTGTAGTAATTTGTAGCTTATTTAGTGTTTACGAGTTCTGAACAAGTGCTGTGCTACAAGAAACAGATTTGAGTGTTAAAAACTAAAAAACTGGCTAGTTCTAAGGGAAAATTTGAAGAGCAGACTTTATGGTACCAGGAATAGTTTAACCCTAGCTAAGCAGCGGGGGCTCAGATGCTTACAAACAGTCCTGGATACAGCAAATCTGTATCTGGACTAAACTACTTACAGGAAAGGGAGGAGACAAGCTTAGAAATGACAAAAAAATGGCCAGTACAAGCAAAACTCTTATTTAATCAAATACAGTGAGCGCTATTCATTTGTAAAATAACAAACTTCATCAGACTAAAACAGTGTTAAACCACAAATGAACTTCTTAAATAGCATTTTATAAGCCCACCCTACAGTAGAAAGGAAATGTCAAGAACAAAATTTTAAATTTTAAAAATATAAAGTGCATATATATATATATATATATATATATATATATATATATATATATATAAAACACACATACATAAAATACATTAACTAAAGTCCTTCATTAATAAATAATCTAAAGACATCCTAGTTGATTATTAATTAAAATATAGAAAAAAAAAAAAATATATATATATATTCTTATATATATATATATATATATATATATATATATATATATATATATATATATATATATATATATATATAATTATTAAATCACTACCCTAACACAGGTCTGCAATAATTAAAACCAGCTTACAAATTATCTCGCCCAAGTAATGCTTTTAGCGTGAGTATACTATTGATTGCACAGTAGTTATTCAAACCCGGCCATACATAAGAATGTAGTTTTAGTTGCCAGATTAATTCTGCTCTTTCTAAATGAAGCATCCATGCCCCCCCCCCAAGTTGCTCATGAACCTGTTGGATGCCAAAAAATTCAAATCTATGTTCACAATACTCCTGTATGTGTTTTGCAAGTGCATTTGCTAAATTCATCTTTATAATGGCATATAGGTGCTTATATACTCTTTCTTTTAGGGTTCTATTAGTCTTCCCTATATAATAAGCTGAACAGTGCTTACACATTGCCACATATACCAGCCCTTTCGAATTACAATTAAGTTTATCATATATATTATATTTCTGACCATTAATTTGAACATATTTACCCTCATACATACGCTTCCATAACTTACACATTACATATTTTTTCATGCCTTTTACTTGGTGTTTTTTTTTTTGTTATTTTACACATTTCAAGAAGTGTTTTTAAATTCTTGCCTCTGCTGGCTATCATTTTGACACCATCCTTAAATTTATTAATAACTGGTGCTTCAACCTCTATTAAATGCCAATTCTTTAAAATTACTTTTTTATCTCATAAAAATGAACGTTAAATGTTGTAATGCAGGTTGCATTATAATCTATACGATTATCTTTCTTTTGTATATATACCTGGTTCACCTGTTGATTTAGGATTGGTGAAAAATGTCCATTATTCCCTTTATGGCTAACCTCAGTATACACTTCATGCAATACATTAACAGGATAACCTCTACTTATAAACATCTCTGTGAGATGCCTGCACTCAAAAATAAAATCTGCTTCCAAGCTAACCATTTTAGCAGCACAGAAATTGTCCTTTTTCAACTGCTTTCTTTTTCAATAAAGGATGGGAGCTTGTAAAATGCAGGAAAGAGTTAGAGTAAGTTGGCTTCCTGTGTATTTTTGCAATAAATCTTTGGTTAATTCTATCCTTACTAAGGTTAACATCCAGAAAGTTTATTTCTTGCTTATCTATGGCATGTGTGAATTTTAAACACTGTGTCATGTTAATAATATATCCTAAAAATTGTTCCACAGATTGTTGTTCACCTTTCCATTCATTGTACTCTGGCCGTTTTGTTTGTGATTTCTACAATTTGTTTTTTGTTTTTTGTTTTTTTTTGTTTTAGGAAACAGGCTTAAAATTTTTTTTTTGTAAAGTGGAAAGGGAATAAGGAGGAGGAGCAGAAGATAACTCAAGGTTAAGAACTAAGTGGGTTGGCCTTCTCAAATGTTCTCCCAGTATTAGGTAGAATGAGGTAATAACAATAAACTGTGAGGAGTGCCCCAGATCAAATTTACAGTATGGGTGGGCAACTGCAAAGCCACCAAAAATTAGAACAAACAAATCCAAACAGGTGCTTAACACATGTAGAAAATGTCCAGTTAATACCTCACATACAGTGAAACTAGCTAGAAAAGTATGCAGCAGACAATAAAAGTGCTATAAATGTTGTTGTTGTTGTGTCTTTCGGCTTTTCTGGTTAAGGGTCGCCACAGCGGAACTCCGGTCCGCTAATGACTGGCAGTAGACTTTTACATGCTGAGTTGCTGGCCCTGACGCACAACCTTCAATGAAGGTACTCCCATTCAGGCATGTCTCCACACAGAAGACGCTCTAGCTGAGAATCGAACAGGACAACGTCTTACTGTGAGGTGACAACGCTACAGCAGCACCACCATCACAGTAATAAAAGCGCTATAAATAACTTGTGAAAATGAGCAAAAAATAGGATACTTAATGTTATATATCACAGATCAGGATTTGCTCAGTGCCCTTCCTCTGATTAGCTCAGTGTGAAATGGCAGAAATACTCACAAGTTAACTTTTTAAGTAATAGAAGGTTGAAACCTGAAACAACTTTAAAAAAGCTTGAAAGAACCAATGAGGTACTTACTCCAAGCCGTAGTCCAGGTAACCCCAATCAGCCAATGACCATAAACACTCTCCTCAATAGGTTCCAATTTTTATGTAAAATTTCCTTAAGGTAAATAGCATCAATACTAAAAGGGGTAATAAAACTCAGACTAAAGCCAGTTGTTGATAAATTACTCTCTTGAACTTTGTGGTCACCAAACCTTCCATGGCTTCCAGTCAGCCCTCATGATTTAAATTTGGTTTAAAAAACCCAGTAGATCTCTTACTTTGTGCTTCATTAATTAATCAACTAAAATAGATGGATACCCTCATTTAAGAAGCATATCCCTTAAATTGTCACCATCATTAAAAAATCTTGTTCTAAACTGATCATCCTAGCCACTCTGACCAATTAGCCTTTTACAACACAACAGAGTGTTTTTGGTGAAAAGGATGGGAGCTAGGAAAATTGCAAAAAAGAATTGGAATATGTACTTTTTGTAAAAATCTTCAAGCTATAAATTTTGCCATGTCTTTCCTTAATTCAATATCTAAAAATGAAATCTCATCAGGATTATAATCAGAAGTAAATTCCAGAAAATCAGAATTATTAAAATATTCAGGTAACTCTAAACCTGTATCAGCATTACCCTTTATCATGATAAAAATATCATCCAGGTTATGGGTGTAAAAAAAATCTTCTCTCTAATAATGGGGTTCATAAATAAAAACTCATGTTCCCACACAGCCATGACAATATTAGCAAAACTGGCCCCACATGGTGAACCCATAGCAACCCCTCTTTTCTGTAAGAAATACTGACCATCAAAATATAAGAAATTATTAGCCAAAATTAAATCTAATAATTCCCCTATTAGGCTGATGTCATCAGTGGTTGCTCCTTTCTTTAATAAAAAAATCAGTTACCCATTGAATCCCCAACTTGTGGGGGATGACTGTGTATACATCTCTGACATCAACAGTTAGAAAATTATATTCAGCATTAAATTCGAGCTCATTAATTTTTTCAAGAAAGGACCATGAATCTTTTCAAATTTGGGGTTCATGTTCAAGAAATCATTTCAGCTTACTATCTACAAATTTCACACAAGCATAAGTGATGGAATTTATTCCATCAACTATTGGTCATAAAGGATGGTCATGTAAGTCCTTATGGATTTTAGGGATCCCAAAAATGATTTAATGGAGGGTTGTTTAAACTGTGTCTTTAGCTTTGCTCTTTTTGTCTGAAGACGTTTGTTTTAATAAATACGGACAGAAGCACTTACAACATTTAAAAAATAGTGTCTGATTCTTGAGTGACCCTTCCACTTCTTCCTAGTACTTGTATTACTAGGTTTACTAATTAGCCATGATCAAAGCTGTGAGTTTTCACTTTGATGCTTGATACTGAGCTTTGAATGACATTGTGTTATTAGGTGCACCTGCAGAAGGCAATCCACTATCACGTTTAAAAAGTTTCTAAATTCCAGAATTTATATATATTGCCCTTATTTACTTCATTTCTAATTTTGGAGCAGGCATTGTAATTTGTTTGTTTGATATGCCTTGTATGATAAATATACTTAATTTATTTAGTAAGCAATCTGTGGTATATTTACAGATACAAATTACTAGTGCATCAAGTACTCAAATCAGAAGACGCTTAGAAACAAATTGGTGATCACTGTTGGCATGTTTTCTAAGACAGCGCCAGCAATGATTTCTTTGTTTTGGTAGATTTTTTTCCCTGCTACATGTTTGTACAACTGTGAAGATAGTATACATAAGTTCAGGATGGTAGGGGGATTGCACCTCCACATGGGATGCTCAGTGATGGGGAAAGCTCTCCTGGGAAAATGTAGCTGGAAGTTTTTCTCTTCTGATATTTTGAGCATTTGTGTTTGCCATTTTGGTTCTTTAGTATTTTGAAGTTTGAGGTTTCATAGGGGAGCCTATTATTTCAGTATATTTTTTGAAGAAAATGATGCTTATGTTTTTTTACAGGCCTCATGCTTTTTGACCACTTATGTGGTAATGAATTTGTAAATCTGAAAGATGAAATATGCAGCTTTGCAAATAAAAAAAGTAGAATGCAATAAGAATATATATTCTTCGAAGATTTAAAGGGTAAATTTACTTTGCAAGGAATTACATCTGCTATGAGCATGCATGTTTATTCTCTGTGTTCAATAAATATTTATAAAATCAAATGTTTATATTTATTACTGATTGAGTTATTTATTGATAGTACCAGAACAGTAATGCAAGAAGGACACTTTTATGAGTGATGCCCGGATCTGAAAGAGTATGTCTTGGATAAGGGGCCATTTCTCAGTATTGGATAAGGGATCAGTTCTCAGTACACTGCAGATACTGAGAAGAGTATTCTTAGCAAGTATCAAAGACTGAAGTAATACTGTGAGCAAATAATTAGAGAGGTAAAGGTAATAGAATGGGAAGAAACCAAGAATTTATTTGTATTGATATCAGAGTATAGGCAAAAAGAAAGAAGTTAGAGAATCCTGAACGAAAGACCAGCACTGGTAAAGTTTTTAGTAGAATCTACAACAGAAGCTGTTGTCAAAAAAGAAATAATTAGTAGAGCATATAAACTAGTACATGCTAACTATAAGAATCAATCAGAGGAATTTAAAAAGGATTAGGAAGAGAGATTGGACAAGCAATTCTCAAAGAAACAATGTGGGGTATATGTATGTCTCCAAAATATGTAACAAAGCCTAGAAGATTTAGAATCTTTGCTTGGAAGTGTTTACAGAGATATTTGTATACCCCAAGCAGACTCCAACAAATTTTTCCTCAGGTAGAAAGCAAATGCTGGAGGTGTGATGGGGAAAAAAGGTAATTAGGAACATATTTTCTGGGAGTGTAATGAGTTGATAGACTTTAATTATTCCCTGAGGACTGGGTGAGGAAATTGGTATGACTATGGCAATGATTTTTTGAGCTATAATACAGAATCAGAATAGACTAGACATAGTAAGGCCTTGCTGAGTCTTATTATGGTGGCTTCCAAAAAAGCAATTACTAAGAAATGGAAATCAAAGTCTAAACCAATTGGAGTAGAAGTAGTAAATATTGTAAGAGAGAGAAAAAAAATGGAAATGAGATCTTTAGAAAAGGGTAGGGGCAAATTACATAGCACAAATTGAAATTGTGGGAACAATACATGCAGAGGAGGAATGAAGTTTAAAAGAAAGCAAGAGTTGACTGAGCTCTGTAATGTTTGACTGACAATGACTGGATAGATTATAAGAAATGTATAATGTTGCAACTAAAATTATGTCAATATGGTTTGTTTTCATTTATATAAATTTATGATTGCTTATGTCATAAGTGATAATATAATAAAGATGTTGCTTGGTTAATAAATACATAAAGAAATAAAGAAATAAAGACTGAAGTAATACTGATTTTCTGAATTTAAAAAGGGGGTCCATTCTTGCTGCTACAGTTAAGAAACTAAACATTTATATAAATTAATACCAATATAAATCATTGTAAACATTCATTTGAGCAATGTGTTATATATATCTCATTGGAAAGTATCTGTAGGTCAATGAGGAATCATTTCATCTTAGTGGAGAATGTTCTACATTGCACTTGATCTTAGCCAAAAGGCTCAGAAATCATTCACTCTAGACCAATAAGTTTACTGACTTAAGGCCGGGTAATATCATCACCAGAGATCGTTGCATTTGAGACAGGGGAACTTGTCTATCCAGAAGATCACTCAAACCATATGCTAACATCCAGATGATGAGCTCTCATCCCTCTTTAACATCACTGTAAGACAACAGACTTATATCAGGCAGCATGTCATAATCAGTGATCAATAAAATGAATGGGGAGACTGTGCCACTCCAAAAACTCAGTGCAGCTATGCCCCATCATTGAAGATCACATGTGAGTCGTTGTTACTACCAGTGTATACCTGCTCCCCCAATCACTCCCTAAACCTAAACTTCCCCTCCCCCTAACCTTAATCTCCTAACCACTCCCTAAACCTAACATACTGTAACTAGGGATCACTGCCAAGTGAAACTGGGAAACAAAGTCTACTCGGGAGGTCATGTTCTATAAATCTGAGCAAGCATATTGATCACTTCTGAGCCCTCCTTGATAACACAGTGCAAGAAAGATGTCTAGTCACAAACTGTCAGTAAATTGTATGCTCTGCGTTTTAATCATGAGGCTTTAGTGCCAATATGGGAACCCAGTATTTTAAAGGGCACTGCCTTTGCTAACTTTCCTTTCTCCTTCATCCCAAAACACATGTGATACTGATCATCTCTGTCTACTCTGTCTAGTTCTCCTGGTATACAGACATACTCTCTGGAGTCCTTCTTAGTACTTAGAACATTTTTGTACCTTTGTAGCATGGTATAGAGGACAATCAAATATGTATCTCAAAATATATGACCTTATCTCTTTATATTTTTTTATAAAAAGTAACACTTTTTCTTGCTGTTTGCCCATCTTATATATATATATATATATATATATATATATATATATATATATATATATATACATATGTGTGTGTGTGTGTGTGTGTGTGTGTGTGTGTGTGTGTGTGTGTATATATATATATATATATATATATATATATATATATATATATATATATAGATATAGATATATATAGATATGGATGTACTTTCAGATATCAAAATACAAAAATACTGTACTACTAAACATCCATCCCACAAGATCAAAATCAAAGAGAAGGAAACAAAGCCCCACATACCCTACTAATTATATATACCAGCCCCAAGATCACACTATAATGAGGAAAGGGCAAATTCCTTAACCCCACTTTGCACAATCTTCCTCCGGATTTACTATTCTTCCATGCAGCACTAGCTTAGTCCTGCACGGAGGCAGCCATTTAGTAGCAGGACGGCAGCGTGCCATGCATATTAATGAAGCACGCTGCCTGTGCTCCTAATCTTACATGGAGTGTCTAAGAGTTCAGGGGATGTGTCTGAGAGCAGAGCTCTCAGAATATACACTCCCCCACAATGAAGAACAGCAGAATGGGCGAAGAAATGATGTGACCACTCATAGGTGTCCGCATATCCCCAACAACATTCCCCCTGGTATACAACAGCAAGTAAATACAAATAAAATGAACAAACCTTTTTTTTATTTTTTGAAAATCTGATTAAAGCTAACTATAGGTGCATGGGTGCACCCATCGCTTAGCTATGGTTAATGCAGCTTAAATGTCTGAAGTGGATGACAAGGAAGATATATGCAAATGAAGCAGCATAGCAATAGTGTAGTGGGCAGAGCATTTGCCTTATGAGCAGGCATTCCTGGTTCAAGTCCAACTGCAGCACATGCCATTTTCCATAGCAAAGCACGTTATGACCAATATTTTCATTGCATAACCCACTAAATAACATATATTTATGAACTGGAGTACTGCAGGAAATGCACATGTGAGATGTCAGAATAAAGCACTAGTAAGCAGGTTTAAGCACCAATAAGAAGTAGTAAGCATATTTAAGCACTAGTAAGTGAGTATAAGCCCATTTGCATGGGGGTAAGCAATGCGCATACAGGTTAAGCAATTCTGAAGTGAACTCTCTGTAAGCATATGTAACCGGAGGTTAGCATTGCTTACTCTCACACAAACCCTTGCAAACCCACTTACAAATGCTCAAAAGTGCCTTAATCACTCTGTATCCAATGGCCCTTCTTCTGCCCAGCAACAAAATAAACAGCCTTGCAGGTCTTGAACCCAGAACCCTATACACTATAGTCACAGTATTTAACCATAATTAATAAAGCACTAGTACACAGGTTTAAGCACCAATAAGCAGTAGTAAGCATATTTAAGCACTAGTAAGCTAGTTTAAGCCAGTTTGTGTAGAAGTAAGCAATGCACACACAGGTTAAGCAATTCTGAAGCAAATTCTCTGTAAGCATATGCAACCAGACGTTAGCATTGCTTACCCTTGCACAAACTTGCACAAACCCACTCACAAATGCTCAAAAGTGCTTTAATCACTCTGTATCCAACAGCCCTTGTTCTGCCCATCAACAAAAAAGACAGCCTTGCAAGTCTTGAACCCTATACACTATAGTCACAGTAGTTAACCACCAAGCCATCACAGCACTATAGAAGAATGAGGTATCAGCAAACAAGTCTTCACTATAGTAAATTCAAACTGAACCTGTGAAATGAATCAGTATACAGACATATGTTCCATAACCCACTACATAACATACATATGTGAACTGGAGTACAGCAGTAACCCCAGGCATCAGGTGCAATTGTAAAAGAGTGTTGCAGTCCCCAATAAAACACAAATACCCCATACAGTGTACGTACACATGAATCATGGATACCAGGCATACATATAAGATGTAATGAATAATAAATCAATGCTAAAAAGGAAACATAATGCAAAGTCAAATGTAAGCAATGCTAAGCATTACACAGGCCAGCTTAGGAGGTGTAAGCAATGTGTAGGCCAGCTAACTCAATGTGACCAGTGTTATATCCCTTTAAACAATGTCAACCTTAGGTAAGCAGGTTTGCCCATAGCATAACCTTTTCAAAACTGGCCAATCATGAAAAAGTGTGGGAAATTGGCCCTTCTTAAACCCAAGAGGCAGGAATACATCTCATAACTGGTTGTAGCTTCCCTTGTAGGTGCTATGTCAGGAAGGGAAGAGGGTGTGCACTTTCAGGCGCAGCGCTGGTGCATCCAGGAGTCCAGAGTTATGGTAGGACTCCTTGTCAAAGACCATGACCAGAGACTGCTGCAGGGCCAGTACCAGGGTTCCCAACATAAGGCAGAAGCCTGGGACTGTCTCACCCATGATCTCACAAGTGCCACTGGCATATGCCAAACTGGTGAGCAGGTCAGGCATCACTATGCTGACCTGAAGTAGCATAAGGGGGACCTCTTGGACCAGTGGATCCAAGAGGCTAGAACGGCAGGGGCTGTACAAGCTGTGTGTAAGTATCACCCCGCTATGTGCATATTAATTGCCAGCTCATGTATATCATGGATATGTATGGCTAGATATTCCTCTTATGTCCTCCACAGCTGCAAGTGAGTGGGCCAGGAACCAGAAGGCCCATGGAAGTCACCTGGAGGGGTTGCGACACTAGGCAGATCAGTAATACTCTCGTATTTATTGTCATAGGAAATAAATCTAAAAGTATTAGTAAATTAATTGCCTGCATAAAACCTGTATTGTTTAAGACAAGTACTGCATGCACTGGAGAATATGGCAGAAACAGTCTCATATAGTTTGTATGTAAATAAAAGCATAATAGCCTGACAATAAAGGTCTAACTGCTGGACTGCATGTGTATACTCTGGTATCATATGGTAATGTAGATTTCCAATCATGTAATTTTACTGTTGCATTAAGCATTACCCACACCATGCACCATAAATAGAATGTATAGGAATGTCTGTATATGACTGGTGCAATCCACAGAGGCCATTTAGTACAACTGAGAGACACATAGAAAACAGGGAAAATGCAAACAACAAAACCCAAATAGCACATGCAATTGAGATGTGAGCTGTTGTTGTTTTAGCACACACAGCTATGGTTCGAATCCTGCTAGTGGTTGTAGTCTGCATACAGACTCATACCCCACAACTGTGCAGATATGTCCAGAATGTCCATTAAAGTGGGCCATATCTGTTGCCTGTCAAATCAGTGGGATGATCCCAGACGTATAGGCAGTAAATAGGAAATGCAACTGATTGACACACATCTATGAGAGCAAAGCTGGCACACTAGCAACTCCCCAAGACCTTATGAGACTAAGAAGCCAGGTATGTCCCATTTACATCCCCATCTTGTTAAGCAGTGGCCAGAGTGTGTACAGTAACAGAGTGAGATGTATGTGCATAATAGTAATGTGGAATCTGGTACTGTGTGCAGCAACAATCATGTAGTGCTAACAAACATTTCTCCCACAGGTCTGTCAGATACCAACACTGTGCCCAGAAATACAAGAATGATATCCTGTGCTGGTACTGTTTACATTGGTATTGTATGGCATTGTGAGTGATGCAGTTGCTCTGAATAATGAAGTTTTACTCATCAATGTCACCCACAATATCCTACAAATTATAACTATCTAGGAAATCTGTATAAGAGTGTTGTAATACAAGGTCAGAATGCAAAAGCACAGGAGAATTATAAGACAGAAAGCAGATAAGAGATATACAGCAATATCTATATAGCACACACAACTCTGATGGACAGCGTTTAAGTTGTAGCAGACTCAGCCATGGTCTGAATCCTGGGAGTGGAAGTTAGCTGCATACAGAATCATACCCCACAACTGTACAGATGGGACCAGAATGTCCAGTATACGGGCCCATATATGCTGCATGTCCCCCTGGTAGGTCTATGGGATGATCCCAGATGTTTAGCCAGCAAACAGGGAATGCAAGTGATTGTCCAACATCTCTGTGAACAAACTGGTCACTGTAGCAACTCCCAAAACTGTTAGGAGAGTAATAAGCCAAGTATGTCCTATCTATACCCCCATGTTGTCAAGTTGTGACCAGAGTGTGTACAGTAAGAGAGTGAGATGTATGTGCATAATACTAATGTGTAATCTGGAACTTTGCGTGGCAACATTCAGGTAGTGCTAACAAACATTGCTCTCACAAGTACGTCGGATACGAACACTGTGCTGAGAAATAAAAAAACATTATACCCTGTACTGGTACTGTTTATTCTGGTATTGTAGGGAATTGTGAGTGTTGCAGTTTCTCTGAATAATAAAGTATCACTGATCACTGTCACCCACACTGTGCTATATAATATAACTGTGTAGGAAAGCATGTGTATGTGTGTGTGTCAAGTCAATAAAGGTTGAAGAGGGCAATATTCTAGACATGTCCCAGTACACCTGCATGTGGTCAACCCATGGCCAGAGTCTGTGCAGAAAGAGTTGGATAGCTTTGTGCACAACATCAACCCGGAATCTGGGAGTATGTGCAGAAACAGTTAGTGTTAACATACATTCTCTCCACAGATATACCAGGTAAGAGGTGTATGCACAGGTAACAATGGGAATATCTATGCATGCTGTAATACCTAACCCTGGAATGTGTTGACTAATACTAACCCACAAATGAGGGATAAACTCTAAACAATATAGCTGCGCACCTTGGTGCCAGTCCTCCACCCATCCCTGTCCCACCTTAGGTGGCCATGGCTCAGGCACCATGTCTGTCAGCCAGCCCCTGTTCCTGGTCCCTGTCCATTGGTCCTAGCAGCAGATTGGAACAGGCTCAGGGCTCTGGGGCTTGTCCCCAGGGTAAGAGGTGGGGCAGGCTGGCTAGTCCATGTATCATGGGGTCTGCCACCTTTCCAACTGTTGCAGATCCCATAACCAGGTCCAGATGCGACATGGGCACAAGATGTTTACAGTATACCCCATGCCACCTGTATACCAGACTGTTGGTTTATCAGTCATATCAGTCGTACAGTCACTGGCTACCATGTAGAAAATGGAAACTATCAACATATCAAGTATACAGGATACATATACACAGACATATATTACATATATAATATATATATATATAATATATATATACATGTATATAAACGAGAGAGATATATATAGCGATATATGTATATAAGACACACAACAAGTGCACACAACAATATGCAACACAGTTGCCTACTCTACAACAACCACCAACAACTATACAAATGTCAAAGGATATAACACCACACACAGGTTTGCATAAATGGGGAAGCTTTATTTGTGTACTATTAAAGTTGTATATGCCATGTCACATAGCTGTTTAGACAATGACATCCATATAAACAGAGTACTGCAACTGCGAAACAGTTATACTAATACAGTAGTCCAGAAAGGTTTACAAATGTTGCTGTCCAGGCCGAGGCCTACAAGTAGTACAATAGTAAAGACAGACTAGGCCACAGAATACCAAACAATCTACAGTAAGTAATGCAAATGTATAGCTCCGCAGCATCTATCTATACTCTGTACACAGTCCTTAGGGGGTAAAGAACTCAGTTGACACAATAGGATGTAACTGTTACATAACAAGACATAGCTGGCCCCATCACAAGCACACTGACAGACAGAACAGTCTGTATGGCAGAAGACCTGCATTTACCCAAGGTGGATTTTATGGTAATGTACATCCAGATATCTTATGGCAGCATAGACATAGTGTGTGTGGGTGGTCACATCTGCTTTTATCATGTGTGCCATTGACTACTGATAGACATCCTAATGACATCATAGGACAGTACCACTGCTAGCCATAATGCTCCTGTGGACTACAGCAGAGATATTGGCCAATTTATGTGGGCAGTCTGACACACTCTGGACAGTCTAATGGTATACACAGAACCCCTTAGTGCAAGACATGTGGACCAAGCCTGACAATGTGGATGTTAACAGCCATGTAGATGGGTATAACACATAACTAAAGGTACACATTTACCCCTATATGTTATGCATTCACACACCCCTGTCTGTCCTGATGCATGATAACCAATGATACAGAGGTGCCATGGCCACATACTAGCCACTAGATATTGACTTACATCTGTACATCATCCCAATGCTCTGTCTGACATATATGACTGTTATGGTGGCCTGGTAGCAGTACATCTGGCAAGTATCTGGACATGACATCTCACTGTGTAAGTACAGTAAGCTGCAAGGCATGTAACAATGCACTGTGCAGGCTACAGGCAGACTGGCTCAACACTGGCCTACACTTCCTATGGGGGAATGCACATGTACCAGCATGTATAGCAGGCTCTACAGGCATGTCACAGCACAGAGTATGATACACCTGTGTGAAAGTGCATAACCTCAACCAATGTGAACACAGCCACAGCAACATATGGTAAGTTAGCATAATATTACAGTATACGGACTATCTGTGCAACACCATCCTCATATATGCTGCTCACACACTAACCCTACATATACTGGGCCACTCCACAGTGTTGTCCGAAGCCTGTCTGTGGTATGGGACATGTGTGTGTATGGCCCTACAAATGTGTAAGCCAATAGGGTAACATACAGTGGAGCAGCATGTAACATCACATAGAACAGGACCACAAACAATGACATCTACCCCAGTCTGTACACAGGCCAAAGTGCATATGAACAATACACACAGTGTCGACAATCACCATGAGTACACAGACCTCAATACTGTACACACACCACATAATGTCCAGGATATGTCATAAATTGTAACCCCTACTACACATAACATGTGTAGCAATCTGATATCTCACTGGCTTGTTATCAGATATGATGACACTACTTATGGTGTACAGCACCTCTGCACCTCTTACTGCATGACATATATACAAAGGTTGACAGAGTTGTGGCTGGAGGCACATACACAGAGCCAATATTGACATGCTGCTGTGATACTCTCATACATTTACTGTTGTAACAGGTTTTGTTGCAACATATGTCCTATGAGGGATATGAAGTCAGTAACTCATGCCTGTCACCATCTACAGACTACAATCCTCACACTGCCTTCTGCAGTTCACAGACAGGTGCTCTGTGGGTAACACATGAAACAAAAAGCACCACACACTGCCCAGTTTGCAGAAGACCCTACAGATGGGGGTTGCCTCATAAACATAGCACTGACATGGCAGCTATTAAATCATGTAGGACAGCCATATCCACACACACCCTGTTAAACCAACATTACTCCAAATGCAGTATAGCAGCACTTACAGTCTGTAGTCAGGTCAGGCACATCACCCTCCTGTGTGTTGCCCTGTTTCCACAGTGTATGTTCTTAGAGGTAGATCCCCAATCCATCTGAGATGCAGTGTGCCAAACAACGGATTGAGTTCCTGCTCACAGTGAATGTAAAGGCCCAACACCAGCATGATGTTCCTAAATATTGCAGTGTGTTTCCATGCAATTGGCTATGGGAATGTTGCCACAGCTGTTCCACATGCAATCAGCTAGAGGAGGGCTGCAATTCTTGCGGAGGCCATCAGCTGATCATGAGCAAAACTTAAAATACACATGCTGCTGCCTAAGCACAGCAGGTGTAAGTCTCCACATCCACCATAGAGGGAGTGAGAGAGGCAGACAGAGACAAAGAATAGTCAGCAAGGGGTGAGAGAGTAAAACATAAGCATGTTTGTGTCACACACCTACCAATGCAGAGTATCAGACCCCTGACAACTATGTAGTGCTATCACATGTCTATGCAGTTATTGGATGCACCACATAGGTTACATGTTGAGAAGTCCTCAAAACATATGTGATGGTGAGTGACATTTGCAACAGGGATATGGTAGCTATATGGCAGATGTAGTACACATGCCTGTCTGCATGAACAGGTGCCAGCGTCAACACAGCCACACTCTCACAGGGATGCACACACATTGACACGCTTGGCAGGGCAAGGAATGCAAATCATCACTAGTGAGATTACCACAACACATTACAGTTTATGTATCACATGCACCACAGCAGTCATATGGAGGTTATATGGGCAAAGGGTATGTGGAGGTGTCTGACATCAGACAGCATGCTTCAGTATGCCAATGGGGGGTGTAGTGAGTGTGAATGTGGTCATACGCATCATACAACACACACAGACACAGGGTGCCAGTACTGACATGCATGAGTGCATTGCTGTATGGGTGTGTCATGGTCAACTGTGCCAGATACAAGGCTAGGTGGTGGGTATACCTTGGCATCAGGCTACATGCCAATCGTCTTCATTGTGGCTCAGGTGTGTAGTGTCTGGATCTGACCACACAGGTGGGTATTGTATTCATCATCCGGTCACCTGGGTAACTATTGCGTGTGGCCAATGCTGTGCTTTGCTTGCTATGTATGTGTTCCTTAGTCCATGACATGGACGGTGTCTGAGATGTACACACCTCCCACATGCATGTACAGTGACATGTGGAACTGTACCTGGGGTGTCTGGCCCATGTTGTGTACACAGATTGTTACCATCAGATGTGCCAGTCCTGGCCTCATGTGGTGGGAACTGTTAATGCATGGCAGGTTGACCCAGCACCTACATTGATAGCATGATACTGGTATTCCCTGGTGTCAGTGACATCTGTCCATACAGGGCATGTTTTTAGGCATGGTATGTCTTTTGTGGGTCACATTTGAAAGCACCACAGGTGTTGCAGGTGTCTAGTGGGGAACATGGTGAAGGTGCACTGTCAGCATGTACGTGCCTATTGGACTAATGGTCAGGGTGCCATGCCCACTGTAGCCCAATGCAATTACACCATGGTTACTATCAGTGGGCAATATGCAGGATACTACCGACATAGCGGCTGTTGCCTAGGCAAGTGTGTGTGCATATGAGACATGGGTTGAGAGTGTTATCTGGGTAATACTAGGCTCACTCACTTGCTTCGCCTGGCCTTGATGTCAAATGTAGGGGTATGGATATGCATCCCTGCCTCTCGGCTTTTTCACATCTGTTATCCCTGTACTGTGGGAATTGTGATATATACTAAGGGCACCATATAAGAAATTTGCAAAACCCACTCTCCATTGACTCCAGTTATTACACACTCACAACCACCTCCACACAGGATATGAATTACAAACACAGACACACACCTGTCATGTCTGCCATTAGAACTCCTACCTAACTGGTTTATTACAGTACAGCACTACGCAGTTATAAGATGCACTATGGAGATTACTGGAGTACTTCTTCCCCTAAGGTGTATTTCACAGTCAATGACATCAGCAGGATTGCCAAAGTAGGGCATTTGAAGAGTAGAGAGTGTGACTAGCCTAAAATGCATTGCTCCCTACACAGACATAGAAACACACACAAAACTTCCACAGCTGCTATGTGTGGGGATAGAACCCCTACCAGAGTTCTATATCACACTACAGCATGAAGCAGTTATAGGATGCACCACGGGGATAACTGGAGTACGTCTTCCCCAAAGGTGTATTTCACAGTGAATGACATCAACAGGATTTTCAAAGTAGGGCATTTGAACTGTAGTGAATGTGACTAGCCTAAAAAGCGTTGCTCTCTATACAAATAGAGACACACATTTGCCAAGTCTGGGATTAGAACTCCTTCCTAACTATTAACTCACAAAACAGCAGTAGCAGTTATAGGACACGCCACGGAGATTACTGGGCTGCAACCTTCCCAAAGGTGTATTTCAAGGTGGATGACATAAGCAGCCTTGCCAAAGTAGGGCATTTGAATTTTAGGGAGTGTTACTAGCCTAAAATGCATTGCTCTCTACACAGAGACAGACACACACACACACAGTTGCCAAGTCTGGGATTAAAACACATACCTAAATATTTTATCACACTACAGATTTTCGCAGTTACAGGATGCACCACGGAGATTACTGGGCTACAACTTTCCCAAAGGTGTATTTCAAGGTGGATGACATCAGTAGCCTTGGCCAAAGTAGGGCATTTGAATTGTAGGGAGTGTGACTAGCCTAAAAAGCATTGCTCTCTACACAGACAGAGACAGACACACACAGTTGCCAAGTCTGGGACTAGAACTTCTACCTAACAATTTTATCACACCACATCAGTGCACATTTATAGGATGTGCCATGGAGATTACGGGACTACAACCTTTCCAAAGCTGTATTTCACAGTGGATGACCTCAGCAGGCTTGTCATAGTAGGGCTATGGGGAGGCCAGTGTGTGCATGGGCCATAACCCATTCATCTAGGGGTTGACACACCACATGCAGGCAAACATAGGGCCATATTCCACAGGTACGTGTATACAGCTGCTAGATGACTACTTCCTTGTACAGTCATGTTGCACAGCTAGCATTTGCACCACATAGTTGGTAGTTCTGACAGATACCATTGGCTAGTATCTACAGTGAGTGATATCTGAACCTCATGTGGTTGTAGCCATTTGGCTGTGTGCTGGGAGGGACAGGCCTGGATGGCTCCTTGTCACAGTCACTCTCTTCCACACATCTATGTACCTATACTTTTGGCTTATTATAGTGTGTTGTCCTTACATATATGTCTGTATTCCTATCCACTGTGTCTGCAAAGCATGAGTGGTGCATACTGAGGAGTGTCTGCACAAACATCTGCAACTACCAGATATGTCTGATCCACTGTTGTTTGCAGACATGGTCTTAAGTGTGTGAGCATGCCCAGTATGACCTTTCAGTATGTTGTTGTCTGACATTGCCTTCATTTCTCTAAGTGGGTGAGCATGCCCAGTATGCCCTTCTGTATTGCATGTGTGGATTGATTCCAGGTAGTTTGTACTCCAGTGCAGACCTTTGTGTTCTACACCTACAGGTAGCAAACTGTTTCTGCAGGGTATCCGTTGATCATTTGGCAATATGGGGACAAATTGTGCAGGGGATAGTGTGTACTGTAGGTGATTGTATCTGTGCTGCTTCAGCTACATGGTACTGCTGTTAGCGGAGATATTCAGACATGTGTACTGTTATACACTGTGATGTTTTCTGTCCTCATGTACTATCAGGTGGACATTGCTGCTCTCAGTGATGTCTTGGGAGACAAGGGTGACTGCAGCTGTGTGTGGTATTGTGGGCAGACATCTACATATTCATGGTAGGTTATGCCATCCTGGATGGGGTGCTGCAGACACTTGCTACTAGGTCTGTGTATCCGGTTCAGCACCTTGGTACAGTGCTGGCAGGGGATCCATACAAGTACATCCATCGACATGACAGTATAGTCTTATATTGCTATGGCAATACCTCACAGCTGTACAGATTTGCACAGGTTACTCAGAGGCAGGGGCCATGAGTCAGGACATTACCCCTATTGTGGTGTACAAGCAGGTATGTAGGCACCCCATTTATGTGTTTACAGCCAGGGATAGTGTGTGCACACATCTTTGTGCCGGACCTTGCACATTCCATGCTGCCCATGCTCCCACCCCCCCCTCAGTTATTCTCTCCTCTTCCTTACATTATGTATACATTCTCTGATACTTTCCTTATGGTTATCACCTCATCACGTCTGTGTGTCAGTGTTGGTCGATAGTTCATGCAGTGGGACATGGTGGACATGTTACTGTGGTTTGTCCACATGGCCTTGCATATGGCGGATGTGGAGTGTGTTGTGTTGTTAATTGGGTGTCCATGACATAACATGCATTGGCAGTACGTATGAGACACAGGCCCTTGGCAGAGGTCTGTGGTCCATTAGCTGTTGATGTGGGCCAGATGTGGCAGGCCATTGCATTCTGTCTGTCCTACAGTCTCAGACCACCATACAGTATATTCCCCTGGGGTGACAGGGTAGGTGTGCTAGGTGTTCATGCCGCTACCTTCTATCAGCCTTGATCGGTGGTTTGGATGCTAGCAGGGTGCTATCTACAGCTGGTGACACACCTGCATCAGACGCCTGCACTGCATGCTGCATTTTTTCACTATTGCTATATACAGCTGGGGTCATATTGTACCCATTCCCCACAACAGGGATACAACCAGAGAGGTACCTGTGGGTGGTGTTTGCGTGATCTGGGTGCATGTGTGCTATGGACACTGCTTACATCTGACACACAACTATGCATTGGGCATTCCAGTTATGCTTGCATGTGCAGGTAGATCAGCTGTTTTCCAATGCATCAGTCCTACCTCCTTTGTGATCTGCTAGTGTTTGGGCAGACAACACTGGTATTATCTACTACAGGACCAGATAATTTGATGCATACCTGTTTGTACTATTCAAAGGGGTGTCCATTTCACAGTGACACAACATATACTGTATGTCTGAGGTACTTTCCCCTGTGAACTGTTTGTAAATCTAGCCCAACAGCCATGCCATGACAGTCTTTCAGATGGTGATACTACCATACATTTGCAATGGCTCACTGCTAGCTTGTGTTATACTGGTGGGTATTGTGCTTGGCACTGCAGTTGTGAGGACTTGTCTCTGTCATCAGCAGTCGTGGGCAATGGCCACCAGGTCTTACCTCAACATGCATACATACCGACCACTCTCACACAATATGAAACACACATGAACCTAACACACACATACCTGCATATTGTGCAGATGCTACAACCTATCCTGCTACCTTGGCCACCTCTGTGCATCTATGCTCCACTGGTATTATACCTACACATACATGTTCCTACATTTCTACATAGGGCTGTAGGGAGGCACACCTGACTGTTACGGTATGTGTACATTGGATTGGGGGGGGCACACCAGACAGTTACTACATGCATACGTAGGGTTGGTGGGTGCACACCTGACTGTTTCTACTTTCTACACAGGATTGGGGGGGCACACCTGACTGTTTCTACATTTCTACAGAGGATTGGGGGGGCACACCTGACTTTTTCTACATTTCTACACAGGATTGGGGTGGCACACCTGAGTGTTACCACATTTCTACACATGATTGGGGGGTCACACCTGTATTACATTTCTACATAGGATGGAGGGCACACCTGACACTTGTACACATTTGCTATGACTGTACTGGTATGTCAGGTACTCCATTCCATTCTGTATTCTAACCTATCATGCTGACTAGAGGCATATCCATGTACTAGAGGTCTTAGCTTTGATTGACCTACATATTAGTTTCTGACTCCGTACCCTTCAGTACTAAGATCCCACTGCCTGACCTGCTATAGTCTGTCTGTGTAGGCCTAGGGGGGGAGGTTACCCATGGGCATAATTCAGAGGTCATAGCACAGCCTTTGTTTGTGTTTGTCTACACCTGTCCTGCTGACTGTGACTGTTGCTGGGCATGTAAACCCTCCTGACTGGCATATGTGAGTCACTTACCTTGTGGGTGTCCCAGTACTGAGGGTGGTGCTGAAGGTTGCCTATGTCGGATGCACATAGTATACTCCCTATACATGGTTGAACACAGGTAATGTATTGTTTGACATCCCTTTTACTGTATGTGAGAGTCAGAGAGAGGTGTCATTCCCTGGGTCCCTCATGTGTCAGTGTATGTGCTATGTGTTGCCTCTTTACCAAGAACAGGGAATACTGGGCATGCCTCCTTCTACCTACTGGGGCAGGCTCAGATTTTTCCTCCTCTGAGTCACTCTGTGCCTGTGCAGGCCTTGGCAATGGTGGGGGGCTGTGTGGCCCTGCCCCATGCTGTTCCTGCTACAGCTGTTTCCGCAGGATCATATTGTGTAACATGGCCCATATGATGACAATTTGTGTGCATGTAGGTGGTGAGTACTGCAAGGCTCCACTGGATGTGTCCAGGAAATGTAACTGTGACTTGAGCATCCCAAACACATGCTCAATTATATTTCATGTCTGTGCATGCACCTCATTGTGGAGTTCTTATTCGAGTGCGTGTGCATTTCTGATGGGTGTCATCAGCCATGACTCAAGTGCGTATCCAGCATCCACCACTAGGTGACCGTGAGGGAAGTCCCCATTGGCAAATCTCTGCTACAGCTGTGTCAGATGCCAGATGGGGGAATCATGATAGCTTCCAGGGCAGCCATCGCACACATTCATTATTATGCCCTGGGCATCTCACATGACCTGGCAGTTGATGGGGGGAAGCCCTTGCGGTTGATGCAGTCCCTACCCCACTCACTGGGTGGTGCTTTAATGCATATGTGTGTGCAGTCTATAGCACCCACTATCTCAGGGTAGTCTACTCTTTGGTGGAACAGTTGCATATTGCTGGCCAACGCCTCACAAGTGTTGGGAAAATATACGTGCTCACTGGCATGTGCTGACATGGCATCCAGGAACTGGTGGATTACCCTGGATGCTGATGCCTGTGAGATCCCCATCATATCCCCAGTTGGCCTTTGCAAGGTACCTGTAGCTAGTATTCTTAGGCCTACACATGCCTTAGTATACACTGGGATGGGTTCCCCTCTGTTATTTATGTGTGTCAGGAATGCCCGGCACAGCTCAACAATTTGCTGTAGGAGGTCCCTATCCACCCTATAGTGCTCCACTATCTCCAGCTCATATTGCCCCTGGTAGATTACCCTAGGTCTGTACACTCTTCTCCATCTCCTCACTGTGGGTTGGTCAATAACATTCACATCCTCACCACCCTCAGCCTCTTCCACAAGTTGTTGTATGATAGCTATTGCAGCCCCTATCATTTTGTTGTTTTGTTTGTTAAAACATCCCCGCTTGTATACGCCGGTGATGTAGAGTATGGGAAAAACCAGAGTGAAAGGTGTTTGTATAGTTTATAATAGTATTCTGGGCTGGGCTGGTCTGCTGCCTGTGTAATTGGCTGATTCTGATTCATTTCACCTGCCAGCTATGCCAGTTCTCCTCGATTAACTTCCTACTACTGTTTTCCCTTCCCATTGCCTTTCTGTTTAAGCCCGGGGGTGTACCACGCAAACACAGTGCTCAAATGTGCACAGAGCTGCTATTTCCTGGTTTATCTTTTTTTTCTTTCAAACCCGGTGCGCGGAGCGCACACCCGCTTAGGCAATGTAAAGAGTGATAGTCAGACTCAGACACACCCCCTTGTCTAACTGTGCTAAGCAAAGAGCAAACCTGAGCCACAGGGCTCCAATCTGCTTACAGTATGCCTGACACACAACCCCTATGATGTCAGATAACTCCTAGGCTTGCACCAAGCTATTCCTGCTCTTACACTGTTGGGAGCTGACTAGCATGCTGGGGAAATTTGGGATTCACTATCATTCCCTTCATTTGCATAGGATTGCCTGCTAATGCATAGTTACATGTCTCACACTGAGCCTCCCCACTTAGTAACCACTACTCACTGGCCATGTTGACTTCTGCCTGCCATTGACTTTAATGGCAGAATAGTGATTTTAGTTAGAATGTTTATTTTAGGTTTCTTTTCTTATTTTCCCCCCGATCCCATTTGCTCACCGCTGCCCTATACTTAGCCGAGATCGGCTAAAAAAAAGAAAAACTTGATTTTTTTTATTTTTTAAGCTGTTTTCAATGCCAATGGCCTTATACTTGGCCATTGGCATGCTTCCTGAATGATATGCACCCGTTATTTGGAGCTGTCACAGCTCCGTTTTGGAATTTGTAGAAATGTACTTGGTTACTAACCGAGTACATTTCTGCAGATTATACTAGTCCTGCATGGCCAGTTTCTAGCTTCCTGGATTGCAAATTCACCTCATTTTATTTATTTTATTTATTTATTTTATTTTACATTTGTTAACCGGGAAAAGTCCGACTGGATATATATCCATTTACAGTGGAGGCCCGGGGAGAAAAGCTCCAAGTTATGAAAAAATTAGTAACAATAAAAATTTAGGTAATAGCATATCTAAAATTTAACAATGAATCTATTTATACTACTTAAAAAATGCAGGTTACAAGGATCTCTATAAGGTTAATAGTTGGGAAGGACAAAATATATATATTAGTTATAAATAGATAGGAGATAAAAACAATATCGCTTAGGCAGTAAATATACAGGGAAAAATTTTAGAGAGGTGTGTCTGAAAGATAAGAATTTTCGGTTAGCGAGTGATGAAGAAGAAATAGAGAAGGTAGTATAGTCTAGTATAGTCATCTAAGAAGGAGAAGAGGGAAACCACAATTGAGAGCTAAGTTTGGTCTAAAATGTTTATTGGTGTGTTTTTAGGTTAGTCAGGGTTGAGATATGAGCATGAGTATAGTTTGATTATCTCAGTCTACTTTATATAGTTAGTTGGGATTTAGGCATGGACATAGCCAGACTCTGTGCATGTGTGTTTTCAGGGAAATTTTGAATTGAGGGAAGGAGCTATTAGTGGTTACTTCTGGAGGCAGGGAGTTCCATTTTTTACCAGCAGAGTTGGAAAACAATGAATCTCCAGCTGAGTTGTAGGCTTTGGTTGTTTGTACTAGCACTCTGCTGGATGGAGGTAGGGATGTTAGGTTGTTATAGGGGGTTATAAGTTTAGATAGACTAGGGGTACTGGTAGGTTGGTAGAGGATTTTATGTACAACTATGAGTTGGTTATAAAATAATTGATTGGGAAGTTCTAGCCAGCCTAATTTGTGAAGGTTATGACAATGGTGGGTTCTGTATGTGGAGCCTGTGGCAAATCTAGCTATATTGTTATAGCAGCTGGTGATTTTGTTGAGGTTTGCTTTAGATAGATTAGTGAGGATGGGTGAGGCATATAGAAGAGAAGATAGAAGATGTGTGCAGGCTATTGCGGTTCTGGCAGTTGGGGTTAGAAATTTCTTTATCCTGTACATGGAGCCTATTTTTGTATTTACTGTTTTTATGGTTTTGTCTATATGGGCATTATAATTCAGATTGTTGTCAATGATTATACCTAGTAGTTTAGTGTTTGGTTCAGGAGAGATTATGGTGCCATTGTTTGAAGATACTGTAATTATTGGTGGTGTTAGCTTATGGGTGGGGGAGAAAAGTAGTAGTTTGGTTTTGTTTGGGTTCAATAAGAGAAGATGATTATTAAGCCAGTTCTCTACTTTGTTGAAGGTAGTCTGGGTTATGAATTGTAATTCTGTGGGAGTTGAGGCAGTGCAGATTAGAGTAGAATCATCTGCGTACTGTATGGTAGTTGCCTGTGGTATGACTTTTGGCAGATCATTGATGAATATAGAGAAAAGAAGGGGACCCAGAATAGAACCTTGGGGTACTCCAAGGGTGACAGGTAGAAGGGGGATAGTTTATCTTTCCACAAGACAGCTTGTTGTCGATCTTTCAGGTATGAGTGGAACCAGTTACATACTGGGTTATCTATGGACAGTGATTTTAGAGATTCTAAGAGTAAGTTGTGATTTACCATGTCGAATGGATGCATGGATTTCGCCTGCAAATGAGGCAATTTGCATACAGGGGCTGAGTCCATGCAGGACTAGTGCAGGAGTGTTCGTGCACTCCCCTGCAGGCTATTCCCGGATCACACGCCAAGCATATTGCATGGTAGAGCTCCTGCACTAGTCCTGCATGCCAAGCAAGGCTTGCAGAATCCATGGGCTTGTTTGGTCTTACTGCTGGCAGAAACAATCAAATGAGCTTCACTCACTCCCTCCTGCTGGTATACAAAGCATTCAACAAAACAAATGTTCAATTACATGGATGTTTTCCATATATATAGATGGCTAGATAGATATAGATATATAAATGGATAGAAAGATAGATATAAATATCTATCTATCTATCTAATCTATCTATCTATATATCTGTATATCTATATATCTGTATATATTTGCCCAGGGTTATATCACAGAAGTCAAATATCAAAGTGTCCCTTCTCTGTGGAGAGTACCATTAGTTCCATTTTCAGCCATGGCTTAAGTGATTTAGCAGAGACACGGTCTTAGTTATAATATATAAATTACTATTTATTTATTTAAATTTAACTTAAAGAATATACATAGACATATGTGATTCAGTAATATCGTAATACCTGCTCTACTTTTTCTAGTACTAATAAACTAGATTAAATCACTTTCATACCCTTAAAAGGAAAGCCATTATTTCCTAGTCAAGGATCACTGCAATAGAATGAGGAAAAACAATCTTCCCAGAATGTCACTACAGCTGTGCCCTAGCAAGCATATAAGATCACTTGTGAGCACTTTCAAATATTAACGAGTAAGAAATATCTGATCAATGGTTATTATCTGACAAATAGTTTTACATGTAGACTGCCTGGCTGACTGCCAAACTGGGATCCACCTGTGTTACACTGGCATGGCCACTGTTAGTTTTCCTTTATTCTACATCATGTTTCACACACACACACACACACACACACACACACACACACACACACACACACACACACACACACACACACACACACACACACACACACACAAACACACACACACACACACACACACACACACACACACACACACACACACACACACACACACACACACACACACACAGACACACATGCAGGCACACATGCCGACACACACACAGACACACACACTAAAAGCAGGAATCCAATTAATTTAAGCAGCTGCATTATCAGCTTTAGCTGTTTAAATGTCTGCCAATAAGGTACTCGAGCCTGATTGATAACTCTTGTACCATGCCATTCACACCCCCTCACAACTTGCAACCAGAACAGATACCCACCTTGCCCCACCCTCTGACCTAGTAGCAAATGTAAATGAGTCACTTACACTGCATATGCTACCTTTACATTAAACACAGGAGAGATGCGATTTATGAAAATCATTCCAGGAAATTAAAATCATATAGTTGTTGGCATTAGAAATTAAATAGACCACTCTAACTTTGAGAGTAACTTATTTAAGCATCTTATGCAGGCTAGCAAGTGCCACTGCATTAGGAATAATGGATAATAAGAAACCAATAACTAAACTGATATTTTAGGGAGTTCTTTGTTAGTACAGCTTTCATGCTTTTGACTTGAATTATACTAAAATGAATTTTCTTACACATGATATATACTAGTTTTCAAAGCAAATGGGTGAGTTGCTCATGTTAACTAAAACAGGTCGAAATGGAAAGCTGTTAATTTTGAAAATATTGAACTATTGTGCATTTTTGTATATTGTAATGTATGTCAAAATGGTAATTAAAATGTATAGAATGAAGTGTTTGTATTTTATGTTTTCTGAAATTACTATCAAATGCAACAGTTTAGATGTTTATTTATTTAGTTATTATTTGTATTTGTTTTCAATGGTAGAGTACCAAACTCCATAGACCTTTCTCAGACTCAGCCTGGGAGCAGTGTCTGGTTAAGTGACTTGCTCAGTCACGCAGTTAGGTAGTAAAGGCTGAGGATCACTCCATTTCCTGTGTCATACCTGAAGACGTTGTTGGATCAGTCCAACTCCCTCCTAATTAAAGCAAACCAAATCACTAAATAAATACATTAACACACTGCTAGCATCCATTAAAAGTTAAGTAATGTTCCACCACTACTAAAAGTGAAGATTCCCACCACCACAACTGCATGTCAGGTGCAACCATCATTGCAATCACACTGCACACAGCAGAAGTAATTGGATATAGCCATTGAGGTCACTCTGCAGTGTCAGCAGGCACAGAATTTGAAAGACTGGCTGTCAGGGACACCAATTCAGCTATATATAGTATAACAGCCACAAGACCAACTTTTTTAAAATAAAAATTTGTAATTTTTCGAGTGCCTTTGACGTAGCTTTCTGAGTACTGGAGGGGACACCTCTCCTTGAGGAAATATACTTAGGTGCATATGGTAAAAGGAAAACTGTCCTCTTTCTAAATGCAGAAACACTACAGCAGGATGAAAGTGTAAATGGGTAAGTCTTCCATCTGTTTCTAGCAAAGTGTGTTATTCATTGGAGGATGGATCCTGAGACTACTGCT
>NC_056732.1:184407341-184462341 GCF_019279795.1 Protopterus annectens | reverse complement strand
TGTAAGTGTTTTATTGGTTTATGTCTCCTAGCATTTGCAAACATATGAAGGCTATGTATTTTCACAGAGAGATGCTAAATTATGTTAGTTTCTGACAAAGGGGGTTTAGTTTGGGGACTAAAGTTAGGTGACAAAAGGTGATGTCATCCAAGCTAATCCAGCAGTAATATTTGATATTAATTTAAGAACTCTCTGAGAGAGAGAGGGGACATTTGTATTTTGTCTTTCACATGACAAGAACATCCACTCATCATCACCTCTGCGCTTGTCTTGCTGTAAGTAAGTTTTTAGGGCATAGTAACTCTTTTAGATGCAGATAGGTATATAGTAACATGTAGCTTAGATGTTTTCTTTATTTATTTGAGACTGTCCTGCAATGCTGTTTTAAATATTTCCTGTGATTTTGAACCCTGGTGCAATTGATAACTTACCTAGTATTATCTTGTTCTTTTATTATTTATTATTAAATATATTTACACCTTTTAACTGTGGCTGGTCTGATTAGAGATATTTAAGATCTTGCATATTTATATGGTGACACAGTACAGGCCACTCCTAAATAGACTTGCTCTTGGTCAGGCTACCATTTTTATTAATAGTAACATTAGACAGTAGGATTGAACACCCTTTGTTAAGGGCTTAAAGTAGCTGATAAGTAGTAGCTGGTGACAGTGGAAACTAGCATATAGTCTGTGCAGAAGGGGGCATAGCTAGTAAACCTGCACCAGCCTTTCCCAGGAGAGAGACAGTGTGTGTGTGTGTGTGTGTGTGTGTGTGTGTGTGTGTGTGTGTGCATGTGTGTGTGTGTGTGTGTGTTTGTATATAAATCAAATCTCAAAAAAAAATCAAAAGAGTCTGTGTGTCAGCTACCTGGGCAGGGACAAGAAGCACTGGTTGGACTGAGAGGGTACTGGAGATCTTTGTTTGACCACTCAGCTGAGATCTCAACCTTATAGCTGTGCCAGTGGGGAATCTTATTGGGCATCTGGAAAAAGAGGGAGAAACCAGCCCCACACTGACTGCGATCTCTGTGTGGTCTTAAGAGAAATTGTGTTTTACTGTGAATGTACTTCTCACTCTCCCAGTGTGTATGTTTCCCACTGTTGCCAGTGGTGAGTATCGAGGTTCTTTGATTACTGGGCCAGTGCAGGGGCATCATATATTAATTGGTTGACAGTGGTGGCATATCCATATCACATTAATTGGCTTTTAGTGGTGATCTGCATATTAGGATTCAGTGGTACAGATATTGAAATCCTGTAGCCTGTAAACAGTGGTCACTGAAGATGTTTGTACTCTCAATCAGCCGCACAGTGAACATTCAGAGTTCATATCACAATTGTTTTATTTTTTGTTAGCTTAGTTAGTCAGGGAAAACAGGCAAGCTTGTCAGCAGAAGAGTATGGCAAGCTGACAAGGAGCCAGTTGGCTGAGATGTGCCAGGTTAAAGGACTGGTTCATGCCACCCTGACTAAGGCAGAAATGATTGTTGCCTTGGGCACAGCTGCATAGCAGACCAACAGTCAGAAGAACAACCAGGCTGGCCGTGGAGATGTACAACTTTCAGAAAATGGACAGTTCAACCTTTCCACACAGAACTTAAAAATCTGTCTGTAGTTAAAGAGACTTGAACTGAAGGTTAAACGGTTGTAAATAGAATCAGCAGAGAGACTGTGGCAGGAGAAACAACAGGAATTAGAAGCAGAAGAGAGACTGAGACATCTGGAAGCTGAGGAGAATGAGAGGCAGAGACAAAATGAAAAGGAGATGCTGACTCTTCGCCATGGAGATCATGGGGAAGGCAGTAACTGAATTCCAGAAGCAACAAATGTCAGTAAATTTCTTCCACAGTTTACAGAGGGGGATACTTTTGATAGTTTCATTCATATGTTTGAGAGGGTATGTAAACAGTATAATGCTGACCAAGGGCTCTGGGTATGATTCTTGACCCTCTTACTCTATGGTGAAGCTGTAACTGCTATTTCTAAATTGTCTGCTACTGATTGTGTAAATTATAATACTGTCAAAAACTGTCTTTTAGAATGTTTTAAGTTAATACCTGAAGCTTATAGGAAAAGGTTTTGTGAAAGTAGACACAAGGCAGATGAAAGTGTAGGTGAATATATTGCTTAACTAAGCACTTATTTTCATAGGTGGGTGAGTGGATGTCAGGTCACCACTTTTAAAGTGCTGGCAGATGTTTTGGTGAGAGAACAAGCCCTTAGCACTTTGCCTGAAGACATGAGAATCTGGTTAGCTGATAGACAATGCAATACTGCAGATGTGTTGGGGAAGAAGGGAGACCTATACCTAACAAGCAGGGCATCACTGCACTGGAAAGAGACACCCAGTGCTGCTCATGGGTCTAAGGGAACCTATTGTAGGCAGCCCAGACTGCCCCAACAGAGTCTGCCAGTAGCAGGGGAAGGCACTAGTCCAGGTACACATCCAGGACCAAGGGTTAAATGTTTTAAATGCAACCAGTGGGGCCATGTAACATATATATATATATATATATATATATATATATATATATATATATATATATATATATATATATATATATATATATTTATCCATGGAGGCAAGGTGATGAACAAAAGGTGGGAGAGACAGTAACTGAGAATGACAAAATGGTAGCAGCAAGTTGTATCGAGACAACAAGGGTACCTAACTACCACAAGAGGTTATATCCTATCTTAGTGAATGGGAAAGAGGCCACTGCTAAGAGAGACACAGCCTCTGACCTAACCATTGTGAAGCCTGCAATGGTTAAAGAGGAACACTACTTGCTTGGGCAGTCTACTCCAGTCAGAACTTTAAGAGGGACCCCTTTCCAAATACTTTTGGCTAGGGTTCACCTTGAATGGGAGGGTGGAAAAGAAAACAAGCAAGTAGTTGTGTTTGAGGATATCCCTGCATATGTCCTGATAGGGAATGATTTGTATAATGCAGTACCTTGTGTGCATCCAGTTACACACAGTCAGGCTTGGAGACAGGCATGTGGGTCTGGTAGCCCGGAGGAGACTGAGACAGACCACACACTTGCAGCCATATCTGGTGAGGTGGTTACTTCAGGGAGGGAGCTACCCAGTAGCAGTGAAATTGAAGGTGAGCCACAGTTGCTTGTGGGTACTGATTTTCCCTTGGACAGGGTAACTGCAAAGGTAGAGGTGAGTAGTAGTACCCAGGCTGACAGTGAGGCACTGCTGTCGGAGGATGACAGATTTCTTGTGGAAGTGGAGCTGGGCAGGGTTACAACATCTCCGTTGCTTATTTTAAAGCTGTCTCGCTATGTTAAACCCATTTAACTTAGCAAAACAGTAAAAAGCAACGGAGATCTTGCTTTCTCCGTTGCTTTTGGCCACAGCTCTGATGTACTGCGTAGGCATGCGCAGTACATCAGAACTGCCACGGATACCAGACAGCTGTGGAAGGGCAGCAAAGAGGCATTATAAAATGCCATTATTTAAGAAAAGTAATTATTTCTTTTCTTAAATAATGTCATAGTATAACAGCAATAACCCACTTCTGGGTGTGGGTAATGCGGGATTTACCCACGGTTGTCTTTGTTTGGTCCCTCAGGCTTCGCCCTCGGGACCAAACCACGCCAACCGTGGGTAAATCCCGCATTACCCACACCCAGGCGTGGGTTATTGCTATAATAGGTTCAACCCTCTCAAGCAGAGTTTCTCAAGGGACACTTGAAATACTGGCTTGAGTTTTTGAGGGGGGGGGTTGTCACACTGCCAGCCCAGCTATCTGGAATTTTGTAAATAATTCTATGTAATTTGTGAATATTGATAAGACTTATACAGAAGTGTGTGTGTGTAAAGTACTGAGCTAAAATGTAAGTACAGCATGCCATATTGGAATAGAACAGGAATGTACCTGCACTATTGTGACAGTTTAGATGTATATGTTGAATGGAAACTGGAACACAGGAGGTTAAACTGAAAAAGGGTTCCTATCAGTTTGTCAAAACTTCACCAGTTCGAACACCATATGTTCGAACTGTGAAATTCGAAATATGATGTTCAAACTTCTACCATTTCATCGAAGTGATACAGACCCACTGAAAAAAATTCAGAGAAAATAGTTAAAATTAAATTGTTTTATTATTGTGTCATAAAAGTTAATTTCAATGCAACAATGAGACAGGATATCTACAATTAGGGTGCCTTCTGCATTGTTTTGTAAGTTTTTATTGTTTTATGTCTCCTAGCAGTTGCAAACATCTGAAGGCTATATATTTTCCCAGAGGGATGCTAAATTATGTTAGTTTCTGACAAAAGGGGTTTAGCTTGGGAACTAAAGTCAGGTGACAAAAAGTGATTTCATCTAAGCTAACCCAGCAATAATATTTGACATTAATTTCAGAATTCTCTGAGAGAGAGAGACTGGGCATTTTGTACTTTGTCTTTGACCTAACAAGAACAGCCATTCATCATCACCTCTACACTTGCCTTGCTATAAGTATGTTTTTAGAGTATAGTACCTCTTTTAGATGCAGACAGGAATATAGCATATAGCAAAGTGTAGCTTAGATGTTTTCTTCATTTATTTGAGACTGTCCTGCAATATTGTTTTAAATATTTCCTGTGATCTTGAACACTGATGTAATTTATTACTTACTGAGTATTGTATTGTTCTTTTATTATTTATTATTAAATATATTTAAATATTTTAATTGTTTAGAGATATTTAAGCTCTTACCCTACTTGCATATCTATATGGTGACACTGTACAGGCCACTCTTAAGTAGCCCTGCTCTTGGTCAGACTACAATTTGGATTTATAGTAACATTTCACAGTAAGATTGGACACCCTTTGTTAAGGGCCTTAAAGTAGCTGATAAGTAGTGGCTGGTGGCAGTGGAAACTGCCATATAGTAGGGGCATAAGGGGGCATAGCTAGTAAACCTGTACCAGCCTTTCTCAGGAATGTGTGTGTGTGTGTGTGTGTGTGTGTGTGTGTGTGTGTGTGTGTGTGTGTGTGTGTGTGTGTGTGTGTTTGTATATAATTCAAATCTCAAAGAGTTTGTGTGTCAGCTATTTGGGCAGGGACACAAAGCACTGGTTGGACAGAAAGGGTACTGGACATCTTGGTTTGGCCACTCAGCTGGGATGTCAACGCTATAGCTGTGCCAGTGGGGAGTCTTATTGGGGATATTAAGAAAGATGGAGAAACCAGCCCCAGACTGTGATCTCTGTGTGATCTTAAGGGAAATTTCACTTTACTGTGTGTGTACTTGTCATCCTGTCAGTGTGTACATTTCCCACTTTTTTCAGTAGTGAGGACTGAGGCTTCTTGATTACTGGGCCAGTGCAGGGGCATCACAACTTTAACTCTTTTTTATCAGTGAAAATGAGCACTCATAAGGATATTTTTTATTTATTCAAAAAAATGCATAAACAATCTTTTCTCTGTCCTGAATTCAAAGCTATCTGTAGATGTCCATAGGAGCAAGTTATTTAAAATAACTTGCAAGGACCTGTGATCCTTAATAATAAAGATAATAGGACCTAGTTTGCAATCATTTGCAGTTTTAAGTACTATGTGTTTTTTTGCCCTCAGCATTTCATATGAGCAAGTTAAGCAAAAAAAGACAGAAAACAGACTCCTGGTATACTCTAGAAGTGAAAGTCATTATCCCTTATAGTAATTGATCAATTCTTACTTGGAATGATTTATCAGATGGCCATTTATAAATCCAAAGCCCAATGGATGATTTATCTGAAAATGCTTAAGACATTCTAATATGTTACAGTATGGTGTAGTGTCATATGATTTGTGTAAATCCAAATAGAGAAAATCTGCTACACTGGAAGCTTTAACTTCAGTAACATTAATATAGTACTGTAAAAGGTATGTGCTGCTAAATACATTGCACTGAATAAGTAGACATTGAAATAATTTTAGGGATGGTATGCTCAGAACATTTTCCTATAGCAAGAGTTAAACTAATCAGTTTATAGTTTGTTGTTAAGTTTCTATGAGAAGAAGAAAAAAAAACAGCAGTATAAGAACCTTGAAAGTAAAGTTTAACCTCTTAGCATAAAATTCTAAATAAAGCCAAAAAATGGGAGGGTATCAAATGGCCAAAATCAAGAAGGAATTTTAAACACTGCTCTTTGTATACATAGATAGCTGTTGGGATAATAGGTTTTGTATTACCTATATTTTCTAAAGCATATGAAGTCTGAAACTCAGGTGTCTGTCATTACTTAGTGACTTAAATCCTCAATGATTTTCCAAAAACAAAAACATTTAGGAGGAGCACACCAAGAAAACGAGGCAAAAATCTGGACATTCTGTGAAATTTTGCATAACTGAGTAGTATGGACTAAAATATTAAATATTCCATTTGTTCATCACTCAATCTCTATTAAAAAAAAGCTCAAATGAAACTGGAGAAGTTTATACAACTGAGCTAAGTAATGAAGATAAAGACTATGAACTCAGTAAGTTGCATGATTCATTGATAAGAAACAGCATACCCTGTCATATAAAAATAATTAAACAAGGGAAAGGTTTTTAACAAAAGGAGACATAGCATATTGTAAGCTGTAAATGTGCTCAGATCATGTGACAGTACAAGTTTAGCATTAAAGGACATAACCGTAGAAAGGGGAATCTGTAAGATGCAATATGACAAGTCATGAAGTAAAACTATATAAATGCAGTTATGGTTAATGATAAATGAGCTGCACAGGAAATATGACTCTGTTAAAACTCTCATACTAGGTTTGACCATAGGTAGATCAGACAGGTGTTCATTAATAAATAATATTGCAGTAGCTGTAATGGCCAGAACCATTTATCGCATATGCATGAAAGGAAAAGCAAATATATTCAAATGAATTTATATTTTCTTGAAGCAAAACATGAAAAATTAATTGTTTGCTGGTATAGTTGCAATTGAAAAAGCTGATATGCTGAAATCAGGGGTAAATACAAACAGAATGAAGATACTTAGTTAAACAAAGATTAGAATTAGTGAAATAAAAGCTGAAATTAAAGTAATCAGAGGAACCAGCTATAATATTCTGTTTGTTTGTGTCTTTCGGATTTTCCCTGTTAGGGGTTGCCACAGCGGAACTCCGGTCTGCTAATGATTGGCAGTAGATTTTTACGTACTGGCTTGCCGGGCTTAACACACAACCTTCAACGAAAGAACACACATTCACGCATGTCACCACACAGAAGACGTTATAAATGAGAATCGAACGGGCATCGTCTAACTGTGAGGCTACAATGCTACTGCATAATATTCTGTCAGAAAATAATTTTTAAAGTGTTGGAACCAAAAGGCACTAAAAATAAAAGTATATTTATTAGTGACTTACTCATATGAGAGCAAGCAAAGCTACTGAGCAAAAAGCTATTAACATCCATCCATCCATAACCCCTCCTTTTTCCAACATTTGCACATGGATTTGGGGTATTACATCAACACTGACCATCATATAGAGATAATATTCACAATACAGGGTGGCCAGTCCTGTGGCAGACAAAGCTATTTACACATGAATATAAAAATAAGTATATAACCTACATTGTATAGTAGCACTTGGTTAGGAAGACAATTTTTAACTATTTTTGAAGTTATCTGGCATGAGAGAATTTGAGAATTGTAAAACATTCTTTCCATAGAGAAACAGCTGCACAGTTCCCAAGCCATCTCAAATGTTATCCTATCATTCCCATATAGACAACACTCAGCTGTAATTATCACGCAGACAATTCAACTTTTACATGATAGTTGTTTTGAGTTATTGTAAGTAATGTATATTACATTAATATATAACTTTTCATTTTTTTAGCTGATACTGGTATATTACAGATGTGTATTTTCATCATATTCTTCTTATCTCACTAAACGTAATTCGGACTTTCTTTTTTTTTTCCTAAGCTCAGACAGAAACTAGTCACTTGCATTCAGTGCTCTTCCCCAGTAAAGAATTTTTAAATAAATAAATGCTGTACAGATTTATAACAATGGAATTTTGAATGAATATTGTAAGAAATTTACAGGCTTTGTGTAGCATACTAAATATTGCATTCAAAAAAGTCCGTATAAGAGGCTACTGGAAGAACAGTTCCAGTACCTCTTAGGAAAACAAATGAAGAAGAAATAAAATGATTGGAAAGTTTTGGAATCATTAAAAACTGACAGAGACAGCAGATCCAGTGAACAGTATGACCACAGCAAAGCAGGTTAACGTAATCATCTGCATTTCTTTGCAACTTATGAATAAAATAATTAAAAGAGAACAGTATCTACTGTTTATGATTGAGGAAGCAGTTTAACCATATATCTGTTTCAAATGCTTTGTAGTGTTTGATACAAACAAGTGTTTTGGAAGATAAAAAGCTAGATGAAGGTTTTGATAATGCATCAAAAGAATGGGTACAAATGTTTATGAAACAAGCTCAGGAAACCACGCAATTTTATTGGTTCCAGAGATGTATCACATAGGCTCATTGCAAATGAAAAATATTCACACCTGCAAATAACTGCATAAATGCAAATTATGTCATTTCATAAGCATAGCAGCACATAAAAATTGCTTGTTGAAGAGATATTTCTGTACACAGTGGTTCATGAGGCACATATGCATGTACTGGGCTTCTGCTCCTCAGTACCTTGGCTATGTGAAATTACCTTGTTCAGTGTACATTGTTATAATACTGTTTATATATGTTAAAGAAATATGTGTATGTGTGTGTGTGTGTGTGTGTGTGTGTGTGTGTGTGTATCTGTGTTTTATTGAAAACAATAAAGTAGGTTTGTAAGTCGTATGTTGTTTCTTTTGGAAATAAAAATACTGCTTTCAAACAAACATCTTTGATAAATCCTTAGAATTTATCAGTCCCTTACCTCTCACTGCCTCATCTTTAATGCATTATACAATCATATCAGTGATTAGTAGTGGCTGTTCTGACTTCCAGACATTGTACACAACTTATATTCATGACCAGACCAGCAATATGGAGTTGGAATCCCACCACTGTCCCTAATTAATATACAAAGGCTTGTTGCCTTTAAGAGCACACTGTACATTTTCACTTCTGCCTTTAAAAATGGCTAACACCTTCTTCTTCTTTCAGCTTTTCCCGGATAGGGGTCACGACAGCAGATCACCTATCCACTCATGATTAGCAATGGAGTTTTACAGTGTTGAGTTGCAGCCTGGCACCCAACTTTCCACAGAAGGCACACACACACATGCACAGGGCCAATTTAGAGTATCCAATCCAACTACAGCATTTCTTTGGGAGGAAACCAGAGCACCTGGAGGAAACCCACACAACCACAGGGAGGAAATGCCACTGATGCCAGTTATAGGACTCAAGTGGCTGCCTCCAGAATGGGAGACTAAGTACAATTAGTGGGGGCAAACATAGCATAACATGTTACACAAGACAGTATTGGCAAATGGCAGAATAAGAGTACGTCTGTCAACTGCTCTCCTCCCTCTTTTATTCACAGGTTTCCAAGTTGCAAGGCTATGGAAGAAGGGGCATAGGTGACTTGGACCTTGGGGGGCCAGTGTTCCTTTGCTAGGAGTTTTGACAGGATCCTTGCCCTCAGGGTGTAGGAATAAGAGTCCCTTATACATGGACAGATTTAATAAAAATGTTTAGAGGCAAGGATGAGCTGAAGCAGAGGTTGCCAAAGCAATAAAATTGTTGATGCCGTAATGGGCAATAGTTGGGCTTTTCCTGCAATAAGCCTGTATGGGACATGTTTGTGAGGCTTCATGTGATCAAGGGTCTGCACAAGCCCTAGCAGGTTTTACATTAGTTGTGCAGGTTTATATGCATAAGGAGGCTTATATGCATAAGGAGGGCTGGGACAAGGTGTTACTGAAATTAATAGGTGTAAAAAGTGAGGTGGTAGGAAGGTGGGCTGAGATAGCACTGGAGGGAACCTAAGGACAGATACGTTAGCCAAAAGGGTCTAGTGTTTGGGATAGTAGAAGGGTTGCTAACAACAGGCATACCTGAACAAGAAATTTGACTTCAACAAACACTAAAGGTGCACCAATACAAAGGAATAATATGTAGTGATCCACCAGAGCCTGATATTAATGAAACAATACATTTATTACAATGAGAAATTATTTGCGTTTAAGCTGAAATGTTTTTCATCCCACATAAAACACTGACAATGGGACTTCTTCAGAACATCAATTAAAACACCACCCTAGCCAATTATATATATAAAAAAACAAATTAATCACATGATCAGCAAATGAAGCAATTTCCAATACCATTTTTAAAAAAGATAAATGAGGGGTTATACCACAATACACCATATAAAATGTATGATAAGTTATAAAACTGCAAGATTACAACATTGAATAAATAATATCAAACTAATAAGCACATGTTGTTCTAATAAAAACCTAACTATCCCCTTAACATATTATCTTAAAAACAAATGTGCCCTGTTAAAAAGTTTCTAAAACTCTATATTGTACCCCAGCAGTTAAACAGATAAAACATTCTTTCTCTGGCTCCTAAAGTAAATAACTTAATTAATTTACTTATAGTTTTTCTGCCCTTTGTTTTAAAATTGGGATAAGGGGAAATACTGTCATTTAAACCAGGGGAACATATGGCATCAAGCTTTAATTGTCAAATACGTTCCCTATATCCTACTTTGTCTTCCCACACTCCTCCTATAGGGCTAGGGATAATTTTTTCCAAAGTAATAAAGAAAAATTCTTTGAACAAAGCACAATTCATTAAATGCCTGAATAAAGCATTATAAATATTATCCTTTGATATGTCATAATAGTATTCATAGTGCACATTTTAAGTGCACATTCCATCTTGCCAACATAAAACTCTGGACATTCCAAACATATCACAAGGTAAACAGTGCTTGTATTGATACAATTACCATTTTTGAGGCATATTGTAGGTTGTAAAGAATTTTCTAACATCAAAAGACTATTTTCACAAATATATTTGCAGCGAATTCATGCCCCGCGTTTTGAGGTGCTTTTGTTCACTCTGTTGGAACTACATGTCTGCCTTGATAATTTTATGATATCTTTTAATATTTTTTGCCCTCTTAAATACAAATGTTTGTGACCTACCACTTTTTTCATCATCAACAAAAATATTCCAGTTTTTGCTAATTATATTCTTAATCACCCTAGAGCCTGAACTGTATTCCAAAAACATGTCTTTGAAAGTTGTCCTTGTTAACTTGGACCCTCTTGATGTGGCGTGTTGAGGAGCTTTCACCAAATTTTGTATAGGTGTAGTTGTAACTCCAGGAAGACCAATACCTAAAAGAGGAATGTACTTCATACCCCATCCCTCCATAATTTCATCACTAATCACCTTAATCAATGTGTTAGTGTATCCTCTATCATGAAACATATCTTCTAATTTCTTCCTCACAATATCATAAATCCTATTGTCAAAAATCAGTCTTTCCAATCTTACAGACTGGTCCTTTACTAAACTTTTCTTCTGTACACATGGGTGATGACTGCTGAAATGCAAATATGCATTTGAAAAAAAATGTTTTTCTCTAAACATTTGAAGTAAACCTACCTAATTGTTTTGTAATGGTGGTGTCCAAATAATTTACATATTTGTCATTCACTTGATATATACATTTTAAAAAGGGGGTTGTGTTGTTAATAAATGAACAAACTCAGCCACCATGTCAGAGTTACCATTCTACAAAATAAATATATCATCAAGAAATCAAACATATAACTTGATGTAACAAAAAATCAGACTGAAATATAAACTTCCTGTCCCAGGTGAACATCACTAAGTGGACAAATATAGGGCACAAGCTGTGTCCATTGCCAGTCCTTTGATCTATTTAAAAATCTCACATTCAAAAAATATGTAATTGTTGCCTACAGTGATTTCCATATAATCCATAATTGATCTAATGTTTCCAGTAGTTAAAAAAGCAAACATAATCAGGGCTTTGTGGAAAATTTCCAAGCCCATAAACTGGGGTATCCTTGAAAAAAGGTCCACGACACCAGCTGTCAAAACCTAACCACCTCATCCAAAAGTTCAGGTTTCAATCTCCTCAGAAAGTACCATGAATATTTTAACAAATGCATGCCTAAATTGTGCTTTGATTTGAATAGCCTGTCCAGTGTGACCGAAAAGGGAGATGTCTTGGAGCCGTGTGCTGCAAACTATGGGTCTAAGGGGACGTTTTAGAATATTTATATGGACTTTGAGGATGCCAAAAAGGTGAGATGGTCAGTGTGCTGTTTTTCAAAAAATGTTAAGTATCAAAACTAATTTGACTCTGCATTAATTCATCTTCAAGGTACTGGTCAGCATTTTGTAGGCAACAAAAACTTCATTTTTTGACACTACTATAAACTTTGTACAATCATGCAGGATATGAAACATGTCATTAATGTAGTCAATATCATCAGATAATACACCAACACCCTTATCTGGTTTCATGATTCTAACTGAGTTTTCCTTTCTAAAATAGATAATAACTCTCTTTCTTCAGAGAAAGTATTATGCATTCTCAAGACCATTCTCTGGATCACATTTAAAAAAATGTGAATAATTAATTGCTTACAAGATAAAAAATAAAAGAAGTTGCACTGTAGTTGCCTTTCCAGTAAAGTGTGATATGTGAAATAAAATGTATAAAATGTTGCATAATTATGTTTGCCACTGTAAAATTACATTCCCCATGGCTCCCAGCCCCTAGACTCTTTCTCTGAACATTAGAGACTTCCCCAAGTGCTATGATAGGAAACAATGAGATATAAACATTGGAAGAATTCAAATCAATGTCATTTAAATGGACTCCATCCTACCTGAACCAAACCTGCACCATATTGGTAAAGTACGAGAGCTGAAGTACTAACAAACCCAAGGAAGATGCAGCTCTTACTACTCTGTCATTAATAAGATGGCTGGCTGTTTTTAATGCTGAAGCCACATGTGACCCTTCCCAAAGAAGCCTATGGATAATAGAAGACTGTATCACTAATGCCCCTCTACATTTCTGCTGTACAAAAAACAAATCTCTAATGTTCCACAACAGTAATTTCTATTTAAGAACATTATCCAAATCATTACCAAACAAGTGCATCAAAATAACATTAACACTAGACTCTGGCCACTTCAGCTCCTCCAACAAAATATGCCTGCACAGCATACCTCAATATACTTTCCATATCAGTTCACATTCAGTCACATCCAGGTCCAACAATCTTCTCACAATCTGGCACCAATGATTTAATAGAAAACATCCATATTGCCATAGTAACATTCCTCCAAACAAGCTAGGTCTGGTCACCCATAACTTTCCCCCCATTGAACGGGGGTTGACCCCCCTGCCCTTTGAAGCAACTGCTTACATTGGCCTCACTTGCCATCCTTATCCTGCTGCAGTACCAGGGGCCAAGGCTAGTTTGACTCGAATCCTTCCAACAGCAATTAACCCTACAATTTGTACCACCACAATATGTACAGGCACAAACTGGAATCCCATCCAAAAGCATCTACCAACATTATAAGCCTACTAAATCTCAAATCAGTCCCTTGATTTGAACAGCTTTTTTAAGTCCCACTGCTTTACCTGTCATAGTGTCTAACCAAGTATCCACAATGCCTACACTTCCAATGAAGAAACCTATCTGCTGCCTTTAACTTCCCATATTGTTGGCCGTACTGTAACCAAGTGGTTTCTCCTCTTAATCACTGCTCCTCTCTAACTGTCAAAAGTAGGGTAATAATGCAAGACCCTGCTTGGTGTCTTTCTCAAGGTCAAGGATCATTGCCATGGAATACATGAACCCCAGCACCCAACTGTCCTAAGACTTCATCTTGAACCTGTTTGACCTCCTTTTTCCTAATGCAACTGAAGCTGCTGTAAGATCCTTAGATCTACGAGTCTCTACCTTAATGGCAGGCAGGACAACATTCATGTCAATAAGTTCAAAAACATCCATTCATCCACTCAACCAATTGCTATATTCATTACTAGAGGTTTGTGAAGTGTAATGAAAATGACCTGACTACCAGCTAAGAAGGAGTTTACACTTGCTGACTTAGAGCTGACTCACTCAGCTCCACTCACCTTCACCTGTTGTTCCTGTCTCTTCAAATGGCAACTGAGGGAAATCAAAACCACCCACTGGTGCCTCTAATGCACTCATGAGTTCCTTGTAGCACTACCATTCAGGTCATGCTCTACACCTTGGTCCTGTTCCAAGATGCTTAACTATAAAAATTATTGCAACCTTGCTCTAGTTTTCCCCATCTAAGTCTCACTAAACATTTAGCAAATAATCTGCTTCTTAGCTAATATAGTCCTCTCGAGTGCAAGACATAAAATCATTACCTGCTATGTTCAATGACTCCCCTGCTGTGTTAACCTCCAGCACAACCCACTTACTCCTTCACTGCTGCCCTAGATTCCACCAGATGCAGCTGGCCCACTATCTCCTGAAAGACGGTTACTGTCTGGGAAGCAACAAATTCTCATTTCTTCTGAAATTCAAACAAATTCAACATCCTGCAGCAGAAAACAAATTGTTAGTAGACCAACAGTCCAGTGCTACTCTCTCTATATATTTCCACCTTTCCTGGCAATACCTCCTGTCATTTCTTGGGCTCCCACTCATGCATGGTTGTAACCTTTCCACAATAACAAACAGCAAAGATACACCAAAGCAAAAGAAAAATATGTAACAAACAACCGGAGCCCAATATTAATGAAACAATACGTTTATTAGCAATGACAAATTCTTTGTGTTTAAGCTGAAATGCTTTTCATCCCACATAAAACACTGACAATGGGACATCTTAGATGTTATAATACATCTAATTCAAATGACATGTGTTTCCCTTGAAATAATGCAATAACATTTTCCCAGTTTCTAACAGTTCACATCAAGTATGGTTTCATGTGGTTACCAAAATATTGTAGCAGCAGAGCTGATATACTTAAACACAACTTAATTCTTTGAACAATAGTTTTCATTATATTTAATACTACAGGCAATACAGGGATAGTAAGATGATAAAGTAAGTTGTTTATCCTTTCAAGCTTCAACAATGCCTGTATACCAGCATGTCCCCCAGGTTAGCTTTATGAGACATGCAAGTACCAAATGCCTCATCCTAGTCATTGATATCATTTTAGACCATGCAGTATTTTGACCTTCGCTTCATGTAGCTTAGTTACTAACAGCAGTAAGGCCCCACTTTTTACAGCTGCAAAAGAAGTGGGTTGCGAAAACACTGACTTAGCAATTCAGGCAGCACTTGAAGCATTCACGACAGCTTTATCCCTCTAGTACTGTCCTGTTACTTGGAAAAATGACTTAGACTAGGTGAAGAGTAAATGCTAGCAGCGTCCATTTTGCTGCATCCGGTGTGTTCAGTGATGCGTACTTTGTCCTTTGTCACCTCTCATCATACTTAGACATCTACAGCTACAGCCTCAGTCCACTCAATGAAAGCAAATACAGGCTTACCCACTGAACTACACGTTAAAGCTATTTATTTTTTATCCTTTTGTTGACCAGGTTATTTACTTCTTTTCATGAGAGACCTGAGGTGGTATTTCTACTACTGGTGGAAATTTGGTACGAGTATCTGGGAATATTCCCTACTTTTTCAATAGGTGCTGTGGGATCTTTTACATCTACCTGAGCTACCACTAACTCAAGCAGGTAGGACCTTAGTTTAACACCTCATCCAAAGGACAGTACACTCAGGAATGCAGCACTTTTCTAATACTGCATTAACAACCCAATTACCTTGAGTGGAAATAGAAAATGCAGCCTTTTGTTTTTTGCACCAAAGGTGAGGGTGCGACCTGTTGTGTCACTGACACTGAGATCAGTTTTGTGTGTTAAGTGAACTTTAACTATAATAAGGTAACTATCTTTGAATTTTGTTTTTACATTATTGTCATTAATGCCACGTATACTTATAAAGACTGAATGACATAACATGCATGTATAACTCCATCTGAAAGAAACTTTTCAAAAAGTGAACTTTTTTTTAAACTTGCAAACAGGATGACAGTTTTTTTCTGTGAGGGGGACACAATCCCCCAGATTTACTGTTCCTCCATGCAGGACAAGCTTAGTCCTGCATGGAAGCAGCTATTTAGTAGCAGGACGGCAAGGTGCCACACATAGTAATAAGGCGTGCTGCCTGAGCTCCTAATCTTACACAGACCGTGTAAGAGTTCAGGGGACATGTCTGACAGCAGAGCTCTCAGAATACATGCCCCCACAATGAAGAACAACAGAAAGGGGTAAGAAATGAGTGAGACTGCTCATTGGTGTCCGCATATCCCCACCAACAGTCTCCCTTGTGTACAACAGCAAAAGTATACAGAATTAAAATGAACAAACCCTTTATTTTTTTAAATCCAATTAAAGCTAACTGTAGGTGTGTGGGTGTGCCCATCGCTTAGCTATGGTTAATGCAGCTTAAATGGCTGAAGAGGATAACAAGGAAGATATATGCAAATGTAGCAGCATAGTAATAGTGTAGTGGGCAGAGCATTTACCTTATGAGCAGGCATTCCAGATTCGAGTCCCACTGCAGCACATTCCATTTTCCATGACAAAGCACGTTATGACTAATATTTATGTTGCATAACCCACTAAATAACATATATTTATGAACTGGAGTACTGCAGTAAATGCACATGTGAGATGTTAGTATCATAGTGAATAAAGCACTAGTAAGCAGGTTTAAACACCAATAAGCAGTAGTAAGCATATTTAAGCACTAGTAAGCGAGCTTAAGCCCATTTGCTCGGGGGTAAGCAGTGCGCACTCAGGTTAAGCAATTCTGAAGCTCTCTGTAAGCAGATGTAACCGGAGGTTAGCAGTGCTACCGTCACGCAAACCTGCTTACAAAAACTCAAAAGTGCCTTAATCACTCTGTATCCAATGACCCTTGTTCTGCCCATCAACAAAATAAACAGTCATGCAGGTCCCGAACCCAGGACCCTATACACCATAGTCAGAGTAGTTAACCACCAAGCCATCACAGAAGTACAGAAAAATGAGGTATTAGCAGACAAGTCCTCACCAAAGTAAAACCAAACTGAACCTGTGAAAGGAATCAGCATACAGACATATATGCCTTAACCCACTATATAACATAAATATGTGAACTGGAGTACAGTAGTAAGTCCAGAAGTCAGGTGTAATTGTAATAGAGTGTTGAAGTCCCCAATAAAACACAAGGACCCCATACAGTGTATGTACACATGAATCATGGATACCAGGCATACATATAAGGTGTAATGAATAATAAACGAATGCCAAAAAGGAATTATAATGCAAAGTCTAATGTAAGCAATGCTAAGCATTGCACAGGCCAGCTTAGGAGGTGTAAGCAATGTGTTGGCCAGCTAACTTACTGTGTCCAGTGTTATACCCCTTTAAACAATGTCAACCCTAGCTAAGCAGGTTTGCCCATAGCCTAGCCTTTGCAAAACCGGCCAATCACAGAAAAGTGCAGGAAATCGTCCCTACTTAAACCCAAGAGGTGGGAATACATCTCAAAACTGGTTGCAACTTCCCCTTGCAGGCACCATGTCAAGAAGGGGAGAAGGTGTGTGCTTTCAGGTGCAGTGCTGGTGCATCCAGGAGTCCAGAGTCATGGCAGGAGTCCTTGTCAAAGACCATGATCAGAGACTGCTGCAGGGCTAGTACCAGGGATCCCAATATAAGGCAAAGGCATGGGACTGTCTCACCCATGACCACACCAGTGCCACTGGCATGTCCTGAACTGGTGAGCAGGTCAGGCATCACTATGTCGACCTGAAGCAGCGTAAGGGGGACCTCTTGAAGCAGTGGATCTAAGAGGCTAGAGCAGCAGGGTATGCTCCAATTGTGTGTAAGTATCACCCCACTATGTGTGTAATAACTGCCAGCTCAGGTATATCATGGATAGGTATGGCTAAATATTCCTCTTATGTTCAACACAGCTACAATGGAGTGGACCTCGAACCAGGAGGCAGGTCAGTAATATGCATGCGTTTACTGTCATAGGAAATAAAACTAAAACTAATAGTAAATTAATTGCCTGTATAAAACCTGTATTGTAGAAGACAAGTACTGCATACACCAAAGAATATGGCAGAAAGAGTCTAATATCATCTGCATGTAAATAAAAGTGCAATAGCCTGACAATAAAGGTCTAACTGCTGGATTGCATGTGTATACTCTGGTATCATATGGTAATGTAGATTTACAATCATGTAATAGTACTGTTGTATTAAGCACTGTTACCCACACCGTGCACCATAAATTGAATATGTAGGAATGCCTGTATATGACTGGTGTAATCCCCAGAAGCCATTTAGTATGACTGAGAGACACATAGACAGAAAACAGGAAAAATGCAGACAACAAAATCTGAATAGCACATGCAACTGAGATGTGAACTGTTGCTTTTTTAGCACACACAGCCATGGCTCGAATCCTGCCAGTGGTAGTATCAAATAAATTGTTAAAATCAGACTGTAAAAATCATTAGGCTTTTCAAAATGACAGTCAATAACACACGATGCTCAGGTTCAAACAATATTGCTTTACTAATGTACATTAGGAGGCAAAAAAATATACAAAAACAAGTATAGAGTTTTGACTGACTCTATACAGGAAATACCCTCAATTATATACCATTTGCAATCAGCTTTTGCCCACCTTACTGACGTGGTCAGTCACAGGGCATTTACATCACTATAGTCCATAATACTTCATTCATAAGAAGATGCTGAGGTAATGCTTTTTAAAAACTTTCCCATGAGAATAACACAGCCTTGCGAGGCACCTGGTCAATTACAATGTCTTCCTGTAAATGCTGCTTCTTCCAAGGTTTTAGATTAGTTAGTCAGTTCATCTCTTAATACGTTCCTTTGTCTCTCTGGTAGCAGCTGCACTATCTCTGATAGTGTTCACAAGGCCATCCTTCTCGGTGGAAGGAAGAAAGATATACATGCATACATATTTATTTCTCTCTAACCCAGCAGATAATAACTGCTGAAAGACATAAGCTTGCTGAGCTGGCTACTGCCAGGGTCTGAGGTTAACCACACTGCAGCTAAGTTTCAAGCAGTTATATGCAAGATCATTTCTACTGCCATATTGTTAAATATAATCAAATGCATTACATATTATACTGTTTCTAAACTTTGCACTACATATATGTTTAAGTACATATTCTTCTAACAGTTTATATATGTTTAAGTACATATTTTTCTAGCATTCTGTATATGTTTAAGTACATATTTTTCTAACACTCTGTATATGTTTAAGTACATATTTTTCTAACATTCTCCCTCCTTTTAATGCTTTTTATTCTATTCAGAAACATAAACAACATTATTTCATTCCCTAGTCTCTTCCTCTCTGGAACTTTCAACTAGGCAAGTCATTTGTTTTATATTTCAGAAAGAATTTAATTTGGTATCAACAGATTCAACTCCAGGTCTTGATGCATAGTCTCGGTTACAGATACATCAACGAAGTCCCTAACTAATCTTTGATTAATCTTTTCATGCAGGGAATTTCACAGTAAACACATGCTCCTATTAGGAGTATACCCACACAAATAGCAATTAAAATGTTGAATAGGATGGAACCCCACCCCCCAAACAGATTCTGGAAAAAGTCCGTCAGTGGGTTTGGGCCTGGTTTAGTCATTGCTGATACTTGCTGAATTACCTCTAGGTGCTTATTTGTCTCGTGACGATTCTCAGGGATAAAAGCACAGCATTCTTCTTCGTGTACCACCTCTTGCCGCTAGGGTGAAGTAAAGAGCCATTCGATTTTGTAGCACAACAGTTCTCATTGCATTCAGTTCATCAGTCACCAATTCTAGGGCGGAAAAAGTTGCATTACTCATTACTTCGAGAAATCTTGACAGCTTCCTCAGCTCCCAGATCAATTTGACTGCTCCATAGGCTGGTAGTATTCCTGCCCAGGATATAACACTGTTGCCCAAGTCCATATGAGTCAATTTATTTCTGTCTCTTACTGAATTATGGTCTTTTCAACCAGCTTTGATCCTCCCAACTGGATTCACAGGTTTCTTAACTGGACCTTCAGATTTTTCGAGCTGTTTCCCTTACATTTCGTATCTTACCCAAAGGTAATTCTGCAGTATGTCTTATTGCTGGAACCAGATAACCCAAAAAACAACTGCCGGACCAATTCTCAGGTAACCATTCATATGCCTTTTTCCCACAAATAAAATCATTACTTTGGTACTAATACGTGTTATCCCTGCATGAAACATTTTCCTATCTTTAATAGACAATTGTTTAGTTAAGACTGGATTGTCACGTACTGCATTTAATGTAGTTTTCATTGAACTCAGATATGAATCATAATTAGTATTACAAACAGTACCCCCACTTCTGACTTTAATGTAACATTTATAAGACATTGTTATATTACAATTACTCCAGCCCACCTGGAGGGTATCACTTTTGTAGAAACATACAACTCCTTTTTGTGTGACAGGTAAAAATAAAGCTATTTTGTCCTGTGATCTCACAGTTCCTGTATCAAAAACAAATTTTCCCAAATCTCATTTATCCCCAGAGGGACAGCAGACATTAACAGTCTTTTATATGCTGTTGATGTAGCTGTACAAACCCAGCAATTTGAAATGTTCATAGTCTCTGCATACACACGTTTCATGGCCAGGTATGTGTTAAAGTTTGGATGTCAGTCTATAAACAGTTCATCACGTCTTCTCACTTTCACTCGTGTGGTTGAGTGCAGGAAAAAAACACAATAAGAGAAAAATTGTCACACTTATAGTCAACAAATGCACAGCCAACAAAATAATTATGCAATAGTTCTGGGGTTGCTCTGCTTTTCTATTTGCTTTACTCTTGGCCATTTTGCCCTTGTGTATCAAATTGAAAGTTCTTTGTTCTTGTTCTGTCTTTCATCTGAAAAAGAGTTAAACCTGCAAAACAGATTTATTCATTAACAGTTTCTTTATATAATTAGCTAATGAACTGTCAGCCTCCTGCTCTGCAGGCATGAGAGCTTTCCACTGAGGCACATAATATGCCCTTCCAAATATTACTTCAAAGGGGGTCAAACCCTTTACATTTGGAACTGTTCTCATGCTCAGCAATGCTAGAGGTAAACAGCAAATCCAATTCTTCTGAGTCTCACTCATCAACTTCCTTAACTTGTTTTCCAAAATCCCATTGTACCTCTCCACCAGTCCTGCTGACTGTGGGTGGTAAGCACAGTGATTCCTCAAGGAAATCCCAAAAAATCCCCCAAGTTGCTGAATTGTCTGATTGACAAAATGTGTCCCATTGTCACTATAGATTCTTTCCGGTATGCCAAATCTAGGAATTATTTCCTTTACTAGGGCCTTTGCCACTGTTGCTGCATCCGGATTCCTGGTTGGAAAAGCTTCTACCCATTTTGAAAACATATCTATGATCACTAAACAGTATTTCTTTCCTTCACATTTATTCAACTCTATGAAGTCCATGCAAATAGTATGGAATGGATATGGTGGTGTAGGGAAACTCCCTTGCTTGTTTTTAAATGCTCCTTGTGCATGGTGCTTGTTACAAGTATGACAAGCTGCACAAAATTTTATTGTATAATTTATGTATCCATATGTTTGGAATATTCTATTTACTAACTGTACCATCCCCCCTGTTGAGACATGGCTCTGCCCATGGCTCAACAAAGCTGCATATCTAAATAAATTAGACGGCAATATTGTTTTTTTCCCTTTGGAAATGTACAGTCCATTCTCAAAAATTGCACCTTGTTTTACTCATTTTTGTTTTTCTGCTTTTGTAGTAAGCATTTGCATTGCTTTTAACATGTCTAAATCTAAAATCTCAAAGGGTTGTAATTTCTCATTTAAAAATAAAGTTTCTGAGTCTGAGGCTGCTTGCTTTGCAGCTGCATCAGCTCGTGCATTACCTTTTGAAATCTTATCCTGTTGTTTTGTATGAGCTACACATTTACAAATAGCTACTTTGGTAGGCAACTGAATAGATTCTAATAGCTCCAAAATAAATTGCACATGATTAATAGGTTTTCCACTGGATGTAATCATTCCTCTATTTTCTTTATTGTTGTGCAAACACATGCACTGTAGAAAAAGCATACTGACTATCAGTATATATGTTCACTTTTTTGCCTTTTACTAAAGTACATGCTCCTGTCAAAGCTACCAGTTCTGCTGCTTGAGCATAGAAGTTGTGTGGCAAAGTTTGTGCTTCTAAAATTTCAGTGTCTGTAACTACTGCATACCCCACCAGATTTTTCCCTGTAGGACCCCTTCTGCATGAGCCATCCACGTAATATGTCACCTCAGCATCATCCAAGGGTATATCTGTAAGATCTTGTCTAGGTCATATGAGGTTGACTCAGCAGTATGGTCATACATGAAAGATGTCTAGCAGGAGAAAGGTATGCAACTTTTCTTGTAGCAGAATTATTGCAACTGCATGAGGCATTCTCAATGTGAGAGGGTGGAATAACACCACTGAGGCTGAAGCCTGCACTGCCATTGCTGCTGCAACTACTGCTTGTACACAGTGAGGCAAATATTGCACCACTGGGTCTAACTGTGATGAATAGTAAGCTATGGGGCATTGCTTATCCCCATGTTGTTGCTTTAATACTGATGTCATGTACCCTTGCTTACAATCTACGGTCTGAAAGAACCGTTTGTGATAACTTGGAAGTCTTAAAACTAATGAAGAAGCTATTAACTGCTTCAACCTGCAGAAAGCCATTTCTGCTTTTGTTCTCCATTGTAAAATAATTTGGTACCCAGCTCCAACAAAAATTAGTTGTACCTAAGAAAGACATTATTTCTTTCTTAGTTGTTGGTTTGGGTGCTTGCAAAATTGCTGTTTTTTTTCCTCTCTTTTTTTTTCTTTATCTAGTATTCTACCTTTATTGGATATCACATATCCCAGGTATCTAACCTGTTTTTTTCCAAAGTTGTAATTTACTTTTGTTTACTTTGTGTCCTTGTATTGCTAAAAATTTTAATAATGCTACTGTATCCACCCTGCACTGCTGCTGGGTGCTGCTAGCAAGATGTCATCTACATAAAGTAGAATTTGACTACCTCGTGGGTAAACCCTGCCAGGTTGCTAGCCATTTTTTGTGCAAATATTATTGGGCTCTCACAATATCCCTGTGGTAGTCGAGTATATGTATACCTTTTACCCTGAAATGTAAATGCAAACCAATATTGACTATCAGGATGTATAGGTATTGAAAAGAAAGCATTGCTTATATCTACCACGGTAAAATACTTCTGTTGTGGCTTTAAATCATTCAACAAGGTATGTGGGTCTGGCACCGTAGGTGCTCTAGGTATTACTGCATCATTTACAGCGTGTAAATCTTGTACCATCCACCATTCCCCATTTGCTTTTTTAACAGAAAATAGGGGTGTATCACATGGTGAATCAGGAGATTCTACCAGTACTCCTTTTTTGAGTAATGCTGCTATTATAGGCTTAATTCCTACTTCTGCATCCTTTCTCAAAAGGTATTGTCTTTTCTGTGGTCTAAAAGCTGACTTTGGGGTAATTGTAACTGGTCCTGCTGTTTGAATAAGCCCTACATCTAACTTGCCTGTTGACCACAGAGTTGTTGGAATTTTACACAAGGCCTCTTCTTTTCCTTTTAATAAAAATGCTAATCAGCTGTCCTCACTGGATTGCAAGTGTACAGCTGTATGTGTCTGTGTCAACCAATTCAGTTTTTGTTTTGTATCCCTTGTCCTGACATTTTTAAATCAGTCTGTTTTCCCATTTTGTTACCTTTTTTCTAAGTCTGCCCATTTAACACTTTTGTTTTTTGTCAAGCTGACATGTGGCAGTCTATTGGACTTATACAATCTCATGAATTCCTGAGGTAATGAACAGCTTACTACACTGTTTCCCTCAGTATCCCAACATAAAGTTTGTAATATTAATCTGTCAGCAGGATTTTTTTTTGAACAATTCTTGCTTATATTTCTTATCAGGTCCTGGTGTGCTACAGTAGTATAGAGTACAATGTAACAAGTGCTGCTGATCAGTGTCAAGGGAGGGTACCTTACTGATGGCTCGTTCATCAGTTCTTTGGTTACTGCCCTGGACCAGTCATAACTAGGTCCTGGCTGTACCAATAATAGACTTCACCCTCTGATCACACCACAAACGCATCCATTTGTCTTTGTGCTTCCATACCCTGCATGGTAGGAACTACTGCTATGCCAAATATCTGCACAAGGTCTCTTCCCAGTAAGTTTACTGGATATTTTGCAGAAACTACAATTTTACTTTTCTGAGTCATACCTGAAACAGGGTCAGTTATTGCTATATTATGGGAGAGTGGTTCCCTGTATAGCTGTCCATTTGCTGCTTTTACTAATATATAATCAGGTGATTCAGAATGTTTTGGTAACTTGGAGGGTTGTATCAAAGTCCGTGACGCTCCTGAGTCACACATGAATTTGACTTCCCTTCCCTTTACCAGAAGTGTCACTTCTGGTTTTGTATTTGCTAGGTAGAGCTCCAGGCTCAACAATGCTAAATCTAAAATTTCATTTCCATTTTTATCCTCTACATCTGTTTGTACTTCCTCTATTCCCTCTACTACATTCACATTTTTTTTTGTTTATTAACCTTTCCTGATGATTTTTGGTTGTTATCACTATCATATAGTCAGTCCTCATCTCCTTTATCTTCTGTCATTGCTTTCTTATTTTGTTTACAGTCCCTAGCTAGATGCCCTTTTTACCTGACTGTAATACAAATACTTCAGCTCTGTCTTCAGCAGTGAAGACTTGTGCCTTTTTTTTTTCTTTTCACTATGAAAGTGTCTTTCAGCATGTCTAACATACTCAAGTAAGGCTTGCAGCCTGCTTGTTCAGTGATCTATCATATGCTTTGTAATAAAGCTACTGATAGAGGCAATGCAACCTTTAAAATGCATTTTTTTTAATTGTTGTTTAAAGCATTCTAATAATCTAGCATAATATCCATCTATTGTCTCATTTTCCTGTTGTATGCATTGATTAATGCAAGTTCAGTCTGCTTTAAGTTTTCATTTTTCAGAGATTCTGTCTGTCAGACCTTTCACTCTGTTGTCTAAAAATGTTTTTGAATTTCTAAGCTTCTGTTTTTCTACAATTTGCTTTCTCAATCCACCTGTGTGCTTGAGGTATGCCTAGTTGGTGCTGCTTTTTTGCCTGACCTCCTGCATCAGATTTAAGCTGTTTAAGGAGTTTAACTAGTGAAAGTTTATCTAGTTTACCATCAAATTCATATTTGTTAACACATTTTGCAAAATATCTCACATTATCTGCTTGCTGCAATTGCATATACTTCACATTATCCATTAGGGGCGGATCTCGTGATCTCTCAGTGCACTGATTTCCCATGTCTTAAAAAAAGACTGTTACATAACCCTTCTCTTGTACCACGTGGTATCTTTTTCCCTGTATCCACAGTAGTGTCTAGAATGACTGTTTACTTTGCTTTGTTTTTTTTCCCTGATCTATGACCAAACGTACAGTACTTCAATACGTTCTCGTCCTGCTATCACAAATCTTAATAACAGTACAGTGTAACCTGGTCCCTGATCTAAAACAAAGACAAAGAGGGAAATTCTTCTTACCTGAGCCTCCCGTTTATGACTGCATATTTTTCTTCTTGGGATCCAGTTTTCCGCTTTTCAGCCACAGATCAGAAAGTGGACAGCCTCTTTACACACAACAATTCAGTCAGAGGTCTTTTCACTCAAGAAGAACCATTAGTTTTGGCAGCTTCTCCTGCGCAGATTTATTACCACCCATGCACTCTGACCTGCAGCTTACCAAGGGAATTCCGGTCTGAAGGACCAAAATGTCAAATAAATTGTTAAAATCAGACTGTAAAGATCATTAGGCTTTTCAAAATGACAGTCAATAACACAGGATGCTCAGGTTCAAACAATATTGCTTTACTAATGTACATTAGGAGGCAAAAAACTATACAAAAACAAGTATAGAGTTTTGACTGACTCTATACAGGAAATACCCTCAATTATATACCATTTGCAATCAGCTTTTGCCCACCTTACTGACGTGGTCAGTCACAGGGCATTTACATCACTATAGTCCATAATACTTCATTCATAAGAAGATGCTGAGGTAATGCTTTTAAAACTTCCCCATGAGAATAACACAGCCTTGAGGCACCTGGTCAATTACAATGTCTTCCTGTAAATGCTGCTTCTTCCAAGGTTTTAGATTAGTTAGTCAGTTCATCTCTTAATGCCTTTGTCTCTCTGGTAAGCAGCTGCACACTATCTCTGATAGTGTTCACAAGGCCATCCTTCTCGGTGGAAGGAAGAAAGATATACATGCATACATATTTATTTCTCTATCCCAGCAGATAATAACTGCTGAAAGACATAAGCTTGCTGAGCTGGCTACTGCCAGGGTCAGAGGTTAACCACACTGCAGCTAAGTTTCAAGCAATTATATGCAAGATCATTTCTACTGCCATATTGTTAAATAGAATCAAATGCATTACATATTATACTGTTTCTAAACTTTGCACTACATATATGTTTAAGTACATATTCTTCTAACAGTTTATATATGTTTAAGTACATATTTTTCTAGCATTCTGTATATGTTTAAGTACATATTTTTCTAACACTCTGTATATGTTTAAGTACATATTTTTCTAACAGGTAGTACTCTGCATACAGAATCATACCCCACAACTGTACAGATATGTCCAGAATGTCCAGTAAAGTGGTCCATATCTATTGCCTATCAAACTGTCCCCCTGGGAAATCAGTGGGATGATCCCAGACATATAGGCAGCAAACAGGAAATACAACTGATTGACACACATCTATGAGAACAAAGCTGGCACACTAGCAACTCCCCAATATCTTATGAGACTAAGAAGCCACGTATGTCCCATTTACACCCCAACTTGTGAATCTGTGGTCAGAGTGTTTACAGTAACAGAGTGAGATGTATGTGCATAATAGTAATGTGGAATCTGGTACTGTGTGCAGGAACATTCAGGTAGTGCTAATAAACATTCCTCCCACAGGTCTGTCAGATACCAACACTGTGCCCAAAAATACAAGAATGATACCCAGTACTGGTACTGTTTACATTGGTATTGTATGGCAGTGCGACTGATTCAGTTGCTCTGAATAATGAGGTATTACACATCACTGTCGCCCGCACTGTCCTGCAAAATATAACTGTCTAGGAAATCTGTATGAGTATTGTAATACAAGGTCAGAATGCAAAAGTACAGGGGATTAATAAGACAGAAAGCAGATAGGAGATATACAGCATATATCTATATAGCAGACACAACTGTAAAGGACAGTGTTTAAGTTGCAGCAGACACAGCCATGGTCTGAATCCTGGGAGTGGATGGCTGCATACAAAATCGTACCCCACAACTGTACAGATGAGACAAGAATGTCCAGTATGTGGGCTCATATATGCTGCCTGTCCCCCTGGTAAGTCTGTGGGATGATCCCAGATGTTTAGCCAGCAAGCAGGGAATACAAGTGATTGTCAAAAATCTATGAGAACAAACTTGTCTCTGTAGCAACCTCCGAAACTGTTAGGAGAGTAATAAGCCAAGTATGTCCTATCTACACTCCCATGTTGTCAAGCTGTGATCAGAGTGTGTACAGTAACAAAGTGAGATATATGTGTAGAACACTAATGTGTAATCTGGAAGTTTGTGTGGCAACAGTTAGGTAGTGCTAACAAACATTGCTCCCTCAGGTACACCAGATACAAACACTGTGCTGAGAAATAAAGACCATTATAACCTGTACTGGTACTGTTCTCTCTGGTATTGTAGGGAATTGTGAGTGTTGCAGTTTCCCTGAATAATAACGTATCACTGATCACTGGCACCCACACTGTGTTACATAATATAACTGTGTAGGAAAGCATATATATGTGTGTGTCAGGTCACTAAAGGTTGAAGAGAGCAGTATTCTAGATATGTCCCGGCACACCTGCATGTGGTCAACACATGGCCAGAGTCTGTGCAGAAAGAGTTGGATAGCTATGTGCACAACATCAGCCTGGAATCTGGGAGTATGTGTAGAAAGTCAGTGTTGGCAAACATTCCCTCCACATGTATACCAGGTAAGAGGTGCATACTGCAGGTAAAACCAGTTCATGTATAACAATGACAACAGCCATATCAATGTCCAAACTAAGGTTACAGGGTAATGTAGCAAGACTTGTAAGGTACAGATAACAGCACTAATTAGGAAGGTAATGTGGACTACAGGAATATAGTAGTTGTTAACTGACATCTTTCTCTCCCTCCCAGCATATCTCCAACAATAATCAACATGCCTACCCCAACTGGTATGTACTGACACCTATGTTCTGATAATGTCCAATTGTTTGATAAATATTTTAATTGTTCCCATGCATATGCTATAATGAATTATTCCAACACTGTTGGCATGGTGCCATCAATGTACTTGCATGCTGTTCTTATTACCACTGTGGTCCCTTATATGCATGTGTTCTGTTTGCTATGCAACTGTTCCGTATCTGGTGTCTGGGTTAATGGAAATATCTATGCATGCTGTTAAAACTAACTCTGGAATGTGCTGACTATTACTAACCTACATATGATGATGAAATCTAAACACTGTAGCACGTTTGGGAAGGCCGGTCCCAGCGGACCCACCTGTCCCATCTCAGCTGGCCGTGGAACTGGACACCAGCATGTCTTGGGCCCAACCCAGGACCTCCCTGTCCATTGGTCCTGCACCACCTTCGGGTGGAACTGCATCAGAGGAATGGGCTGCCCCCCCGGGAGTGGGCGGAGACAGGTATCTGTCACGCGTCATCAGGTCGGGGTCATGGTGCATAGAGAGCTCAACCAGCAGCTTGGTGATCTTCTACGCCAGCTCAAGGGATGTGTGTCTCAACTAGAGCGTCAGTCTGTATCTGTGACTCAGCCTCCAGCACAGCCACCATCAGGGCTGTGAAGGTGCAGTGGTGACTGCCCATGGGTGGGGACCTCAGTCCCACTGTTTCCACTAGGGGGCTCATGGGCTTTCTATTTCCCAACACCCCACCCCATCAAGGTGTTTAACCCCCACATGTGTCATATACCACCCCTGTATGCATCTTGTTTGTTTTGTCTGTTAACCTACCTAACCTACCTCCCCAAATATACCCACAACCCCTCCCCAACATCCCACTCTCACCTGAAAAAAGAAGGGTAATCTGTTCCCAAAACAAAATCTCGCCCCATACATAGCTGTCCATTTTGCACACGTGTCCACTGGACACATGTAATCTGGTCTAATTAGTATCACAACTTATTATTCTTGTCCTCACCCCCTCCCAGGGGTTTGAGTGTCCAAATATACCTCCAAATTCAGTGTATATGCACAGCTGTTGCTGAAGAAGAAATGGGCAGCTGTGGACATTCCCCACACCCTTCCTGCACATCCCTACCTATTTTCCCTACTGTCTTTCATTCCTTGTGCCCCTTTTTCACCACTTTCCTATCAACCCTTTTTTCTTTTCTTTTAAAGAATTTAGCATGGGGGTAAGTGGGAGTAAGCACTTTTAAGCAACAGTAAGCGGGATTCAGCCTGTTTGCACGGGGCTAAGCAATAACTACACTGGTAAAGCAATTTAGAAGCTAAATGGGTATAAGAAACTGTAATTGGAAGTTAGCAGTGCTTACCTCTACTCAAACTCACGCAAACCTGTTTACAACTGCTCAAAAGTGCCTTAATCACTCTGTATCCAACGGCCCTTGTTCTGCCCAGCAACAAAATAAACAGCCTTTGCAAGGCTTGAACCCAAGACCCTGCACACCATAGTCAAAGTTATTTACCACTAAGCCATATCAGATATACATAGTCTTAATGTTTTCGCAAACATATCATCCAGCCCAGTCATTCAACAGTACAGGAAATGCATTTCAACATGTAGATGTATGTGTGTGTGTGTGTGTTTGTGTGTGTGTGTGTGTGTGTGTGTGTGTGTGTGTGTGTGTGTGTGTATATATGTATATATATATATATATATATATATATATATATATATATATATATATATTAATAGCTAAATAGATAAAACATATCTATATATGTTTATATATATATATATATATATATATATATATATATATATATATATATATATATACACACACACACACACACACACACACACATATATACATACAAATGCCTACATATATAGATATATATGTCTACATCTATATGTCTAAATATATACAGCAAGTTATATATATGCAAGTAGATATATATATATATATATATATATATATATATATATATATATATCTATGTAGGTATATACGGACATCGTTATATTTATGTAAGCAGATAGATATATATATATATATCTATATAGGTATATACAGACATACATCTGTAGATAACAATGAGAAAATAACAAAAACAAATATGTCCACATGCACCGTTAATGGGGTTGAGAGGCCCCAAACAACATGTCTTGTACAAATAGGTATTCCTCCCCCCCAACAGCCAAACACGTCCACCCTGCAATACACTACCAAGTGTTGCAGATCCCATAACCAGCACCTGACATGACATGGGCATCCCTAGGATACATATACACAGACATATATATGCAGATACAGATATATACATATATATGTAACTACAAATACATATGCAGAGATATGTATAGTAAGATACATATGTAGTAGGTGCATACAATATGGAACAGCCATTATTACTACAGTTACCACCTTACCAACTGGAGATTGTATGAGCCATCCATACAAATGACAATCATTGCCTGCAACATATACCCAGAGAGAAATCAAAAGATATAACACCACACACAGGTTTGCATAAATGGGAAAGCTTTATTTATGTACTATTACAGTTGTATATGCCATGTGGTAAAACTGTTTAAACATGGACATCCATATAAACTGAGTAATGCAACTGTGAAATTGTTATACTAATACAGTAGTCTGGAAAATTAACAAATGTTGTTTTCCAGGCCAAGGCCATCAAGTAGTACAATAGTAATGACAGACTGGGCCACAGGATACCAAACAATCAACAGTAAGTAATGCAGATGTATAGTTCAGCAACCTCTATCTACACTCTGTAGACAATCCCTAGGGGGTAAAGACCTCAGCTGACATAATGGGATGTAACTGTTAAATAACAAGGCACAACTGACACCATCACAAGCCCACTGACAAATAGAAAAGTCTGTGTGGCAGGTGGCAGTAGGCCTGCATTTAACCAAGGGGGATTGTATGGTAATGTACATCTATATTCCTTAAGGCAGCTCACCCCTGATGGTCTTTAGGACTTTGGGCATTCAGAATTCTGTAATGCTCCCATATACATATATGTATATATAGATATATGTATATATAGATATACATATATGTATATATAGATATATGTATATATAGCTTTGTATGTATGCACATCCTATGTGTACAGATATGCCTAGTTATATTGGTATACATGTAGATATCAGTAACTATATGTGGATACATATCTATTCTGATAAACCTACTACTGTCAATATATATGTAGATATCCATACGTATACGTACATATGTATCTCTACCTGTATATGTGTAGACATATATTGCTCTGTATATGTATATATCTGGGTGTTTATTTGTATAGCTATGTACATATACATATCCATCTATGTATGTCAGTATGTATATGTGTATGTCTATATAGATATCTGGATAATTATATGTATGTATATCTTCACCATATGCCCTGAACATGGAGTGTAGCCCTACCTCAGCCCCTATAGTCCAAACTTCATTGTGCAAAGGGATGTCAGGTATGTATAGCAGGTATATTTTTAGACTATTGCTACTGTAATAGGGATTGTCTTCACAGACATGGTGTGTGTGGGAGGTCACATCTGCTTTTAACATGTGCACCATTGGCTGCTGACAGACATCCTAAGGACATCATAGTACAGTACCACTGCTAGCACATAATGCTCCTATGGACTACTGCGGATACAATGGCCAATATATGTGGACATTCTGAAGCACTGGACAGTCCAGAGGTATACACATAACCCCTTAGTGCAAGACATGTGGACCAGTCCTGACACTGTGGATGATAACAGCCATGTGGATGGATATAACACGTAACTACTGGTATACATGTGCCCCCATAGGTTATGCATTCACACATCCTTGCCTGTACTGCCACATAATAACATCTGTTACAGAGGTGCCATGGCCACATACTACCCACTAGATATTGACATACATATGTACAGCATCCCACTGCTCTGTCTGACATACATGACTGTTATGGTGGCCTGGCAGCAGTACATCTGGCAAGTATCTGGACATTACATCTCACTGGGTTAGTACACTAAGCTGTTTGGCATGTAACAAAGCACTGTGTAGGCTACAGGCAGACTGGCTCACCACTGGCCTACATTTCTTATGGGGGAATGCACATGTACCTGTGTATATAGCAGGCTCTACAGGCATGCCACAGCACAGAGTAACATAGACCTGTGTGAAAGTGCATAACCACAACCAATGTGAACACAGCCACAGCCACATATGGTATGCTAGCATATTATTACAGTATATTGGCTATCTGTTCAACACCAACCTCATATGTGCCACTCACACACTAACCCTACATATACTGGGCCACTTCACAGTGTGCTCCAATGCCTGTCTGTGGTATGGGAGATGTGCATGTATGGCCCTACAAACATGTCAGCCGATAGGGTAACATACAATGGAGCAGCATGTAACATCAGATAGAACAAGACCAAGAACAATAAGATCTACCACAGTCTGTACACAGGCCAAGGTACATATTAACAATACACACACTGTTGACAATCACCATAAGTACACAGACCTTGGTTCTGTACACACAACCACAGAATGTCCAGGGTATTTCATCAACTATAACCCCTACTATACATAACATGTGTAGCAGTCTGATATCTCACTGGCTTGTTATCAGATATGATGTCACTAATTATGGTGTACAGCACATATGCACCCCTTACTGCATGACATATGTACAAAGGTTGACAGGGTTGTGGCTGGAAGTGCATACACAGGACCAGTATTGACATGTTGCTGTGATAACCTCATACATTTACTGTTGTAATATGGTTTGTTGCAACATATGTCCTATCAGGGATATGAAGTCAGTAACTCTCACGGCTGCCACCATCTACAGACTGCAATCCTCACACTACATTATGCAGTTCACAAATACGTGCTCAGTGGGTAACACCTGAAACAAAAGGCACCACACATTGGCCAGTCTGCAAATGACCCTACAGATGGGTGTTGCCTCATAAACATAGCACTGACATGGCAGGTATGAAAACATGTAGGACAGCCATATCCACACACACCCTGTTAAAACCAACATTACTCCAAATGCAGTATAGCAGCACTTACAGTCTGTAGTCAGGTCAGGCACATCCCCCTCCTGTGTGTTGGCCTGTTTCCACAATGTATGTTATTAGAGGTAAATCACCAATCCATCTAAGATGCTGTTTGTCAAACAACAGATCGAGTTCCTGCTCACAGTGAATGAAAGGCCCAACACCAACATGATGTTCCTAGATATTGGTGTGTGTTTCCATGCAATTGGCTATGGGAATGTTACCACAGCTGTTCCACATGCAATCAGCTAGAGGAGACCTGTAATTCATGCAGACGCCATCAGCTGATCCTGAGCATCACTTAAAATACACATGCTGCTGTCTAAGCAATGTAGGTATAAGTCTCCACATCCACCAGAGAGGGAGTGAGAGAGGCAGACAGAGGCACAGAAAAGCCAGGGAGGGGTGGGAGAGTAAAACTTAAGAATGTGTGTGTCACACACCTACTAGTATAGGATATCAAACCCCTGACGACTATGTAGTTCTATCACATGTCCATGCAGTTATTGGATGTGCCACATAGGTTACATGTTGGGGAGCCCTCAGAACATATATGTGATGGTGAGTGACATCTGCAACAGTGATATGGTAGCCATGTGTTAGGTGTAGTACATGTGCCTGTCCATATCAACAGGTGTCAGTGTCAACACAGCCACACTCTCACAGGTATGCACATACACTGACACACTTGGCAAGGCCAGGAATACAACTCATCCCTAGTGGGATTGCCACAACACAGTACTGTGCAGGTATCACATGCACCACAGGGGTCATACGGAGGTTATATGTGCAAAGGGTATGCGGAGGTATCTGACATAAGACAGCATGCTTCAGTATGCTAATGGGGGTTGTAGTGATTGTAAATGTGGTCATACGCATCATACACCACACACACAGCACAGGTGCCAATACTAACATGCATGGGTGCACTGCTTCAAGAGTGTGTTGTGGTTGATGGTGCCAGATGGCTATACAAGGCTAGGTGATGGGTATACCTTGGCATCAGGCCACATGACAATGGTCTGCAAAGTGGCTCAGGGGTATAGTGTCTGGAGTTGCCCACACAGGTGGGTATTGTATTCACCATCCATTCACCTGGGTGACTATTGCATGTGGCGTATGCTATGCATTGCTTGTCATGTGTGTGTGTTCCTGAGTTCATGGTATGGACAGTGCCTGGGATGTACACACCTCCCACATGCATGTACAGTGACATGTGGAACTGTACCTGGGGTGTCTGGCCCATGTTGTGTACACTGATTGTTATCATCAGATGTGCCAGTCCTGGCCTCATGTGGCGGGAACTGTTAATGGATAGCAGGTTGACCCTGCTCCTACATTGATAGCATGATACCAGTATTCGCTGATGTCAGTGGTATCTGTCCATACAGGGCTTGTGTTTCAGGCATGGTATGTCCTTTGTGGGTTACATTTGATGGCACCACATGTGTTGCAGGTATCCAGTGGGGAACATGGGGAGGTGCACTGTCGGCATGTACATGCCTATTGGACTGATGGACAGGGTGCCATGCCCTCCGTAGCCCACTGCAATCGCACCATGGTTACAATCAGTGGGCAATATGCAGGGTACTACCAACATAGCAGCTGTTGCCTAGGTAATTGTGTGTGTGTGTGTGCGTGTGTGTGTGTGTGTGTGTGTGTGTGTGTGTGTGTGTGTGTGTGTGTGTGTGTGTGTGCATATGACACATGGGTTGAGAGTGTTCCCTGGGTAATACAAGGGTTGCTAACATTCTTCAGCTGGTATTGATGTTACATTTAAGTGTATGGATTTGTACCCCAGCCTCTTGGGTATTTCACATCGGTTATTCCTATACGATGCACATTGTGATATATATACTTGGCCCACCATATAAGAAGTTTGCAAAACCCACTCAACATTGAGTCCAGTTGTTACACACTCACCACCACCTCCACAAAGGATACGTATGACAAACACAGACACACACACACACACACACACACACACACACACACACACACACACACACACACACACACGTGTCATGTCTGAGATTAGAACACCTACCTAACTAGTATATTACACTGCAGCACTACGCTGTTATAGGATGCACCACGGAGATGACTGGAGTACTCCTTCCCCAAAGGTGTATTTCACAGTGAATGACATCAGCAGGATTGCAAAAGTAGGGCATTTGAATTGTATTGAGTGTGACTAGCCTAAAATTCGCTTCCTACACAGACATAGAAACACAAACAAAACATCCACAACTGCCATGTGTGGGAATAGAACCCCTACCAGAGGTCTATATTACACTACTGCATGATGCTGTTAAAGGACACACCACATGGATTGCTGAAGTGGCCCTTCCTCAAAGGTGTATATCACAGTGAATGACATCAGCAGGATTGCCAAAGTAGGGCATTTGAATTGTACTGAGTGTATCTAGCCTAAAATGCATTGCTCTCTACGCGCGTGCACACACACACACACACACACACACACACACACACACACACACAAAATTGCCAAGTCTGGGATTAGAACTCCTACCTAACTATTTTATCACACTACAGCTGTATGCAGTTATGGAACATGCTATGGAGATTACAGGGCTACAACATTCCCAGAGGTGTATTTCTAGGTAGATGACATCAGCAGCCATGCCAAAGTAGGGCATTTGAATTGTAGGGAATGTGAGTAGACTAAAAGGAATTGCTGTCTACACAGACAGAGACAGACACACACACACACACACACACACACACACACACACACACACACACACACACACACACACACACACACAAACACACACTTGCCAAGTCTGGGATTAGAACTCCTACCTAACTATTTTATCACACTACAGCAGTACGCAGTTATGGGACATGCTACAGAGATTACTGGGCTACAACCTTCCCAGAGGAAAGTAGGGCAGTCCAATTGTAGGGAGTGTGAGTAGCCTAAAAGGAATTGCTCTCTACACAGACAGGGACAGACACACAGAGACACAGACCCACACTTGCCAAGTCTTGGATTAGAACTTCTACCTAGCTATTGTACCACACTACAGCAGTATGCAGTTATGGGACGCGCTTCGGAGATAGAGCATTTGAATTTTAGGGATTGTGAGTAGCCTAAAAATAATTGTTCTCTATACAGACAGAGACAGGCAGACACACACACAAACACACACACACACACACACACACACACACACACACACACACACACACACACACACACACACACACACACACACACACACACACACACACACACACACACACACACACAGTTGCCATGTCTGGGATTAGAAATCCTGCCTAACTAGTTTATCACACTACAGCAGTATGCAGGTATAGGACGCACCACAGAGATTACTAGACTACAACTCTCCCAAAGGTGTATTTCACAGTGGATGACCTGAGCAGGTTTGTCATAGTAGGGATATGGAGAGGGCAGTGTGTGTGCATGGGCCATAACCCATTCATCTAGAGCTTGACACACCACATGAAATCACACACAGGGTCATATTTCACAGATAAGTGTATAGAGCTGCTAGTTGACTACTTCCTTGTACAGTCTTATTGCACAGCTAGCACTTGCACTACATAGTCTGTAATGCTGACAGATACTGGTGGCTGGTATCTACAGTTAGTGACATTTGAACCTCATGTGGTTGTGGCCCTTTGGCTGTGTGCTGGGTGGGACAGGCCTGGATGGCTCCTTGTCACAGTCACCCTCTTCCACACATTTATGTACGTCGACCTTTGGCTTATTATAGTGTGTTTTCCTTAGATATATGTCTGTATTCCTATCCACTGTGTGTGCAAAGCATGAGTGGTGCATACTGAGGAGTGTCTGCACTAACATCTGCGACTGCCAGATATGTCTGGTCCACTGGTGTTTTCAGACATGGCTGTCATTTGTTTAAGTGTGCAAGCATGCCCAGTATGTCATTTCAGTATGTTATTGACTGACATTGCCTTCCTTTCTCTAAGTGTGTGTGAGCATGCCCAGTATGCCCATCTGTATTGAATGTGTGGATCGAGTCCAGGTAGTTTGTACTCCAGTGCAGGCCTTTGTGTTGTACACCTACAGGTAGCATACTATTTCTGCAGGGTATCCGTCAATCATTTGGCAATATAGGGACAAACTGTGCAGGGGATAGCGTGTACTGTAGGTGATTGTGTGTGTGCTGCTACAGCTGCATGGTACTGCTGATAGCAGGGATATTCAGACGTGTACTGTTATACACAGTGATGTTTTCTGTCCTCATGTACTGTCAGGTGGACATTCTTGTTCACAGTGATGCCTTGGGGGACAAGGGTGACTGTGGCTGTTTCCGGTATTGTGGACAGAAATCTACGTATTAATGGTAAGTTATGCCATTCTGGAGGGGGAGCTGCAGACACTTGGTGCTGAGTTTGTGTATCCGGTTCAGCACCTTGGTACAGTACTGGCAGATGACCCCATACTTGTAAGCCCATCAGCATGACAGTATGGGCTTATCTTGCTGTGGCAATGCCTCACAGCTGTACAGATTCACACAGGTCAGCCAGGGGCAGGAGCCATGGGTCAGGATATTTACCCTATTGTGGTGTACGGGCAGGTGTGTAGCCACCGATGTATGTGTATGCAGTCAGGGATAATGTGTGCACACAACTTGGTGTCAGACCCTGCACATTCCATGTTGCCCATGCTCCCACCCCACACCTCTTCCATGCATTATGCATACATTCTCTGATATTTTCCTTAAGGGTATCACCCCATCACAGGTGTGTGTTAGTGTTAGTCCACAGTTCATGCAGTGGGACATGGTGGACATGTTACTGTGGTTTGTCCACATGACCTTGCACATGGCTAATGTGGATTCTGTTATGTTGTTATTTGGGTGTCTGTGACATAACTTGCATTGGCAATACATGTGAGACACAGGCCTTTGGCAGACGCCTGTGGGGCATTATGTGTTGCTGCATGCCAGATGTGGCAGGTCGTTGCATTCTGTCAGTCCTACAGTTCCAGACCACCATACAGTATATTCCCCTGGGGTGGCAGGGTAGGTGTGATAGGTGTTCATGCCAATATCTCCTAACAGTCTTGCGCAGGTGGTGTGAATGCTGGCAGGGTGCTACCTACAACTAGGGACACACCTGCATGGGACACCTGCACAGCATGCTGCAGTCTTCCACTATTGCCATATACAGGTGAAGTCTTACTGTACCCATTCGCCACAGCAGGGATATGACCAGAGAGGTGCCTGTGGGTGGTGCTTGAATTAGCTGGGTGAATGTGTGCTATGGACACTACTGGCAACTGACACACAGATATGCATTGGACATTCCAGTTATGCTTGCATGTGCAGGTACATCAGCTGTTTCCCAATACATCAGTCCTATCTCCTTTGTCATCTGCGAGTGTTTGGGAGACAACACCAGTATCCCCTACTACAGGACCAAATAATGTGATGCATACCTGTATGTACATTTCCAAGGGCGTGTCCATTTCACAGTGACACAATATATACTGTATGTCTGGGGTACCTTCCCCTGTGTACTGCTTGTATGTGTAGACCAACAGCCATGCCATGTCTGTCTTTCAGATGGTGACACATATTACCACCATACATTTGCAATAGCTTACTGCTAGCTTATGTTATACTGATGGGTATTGTGTATGACACTGCAGTCCTCAAAACTGTAGTGTCATACACAATACTGATGGGTATTGTGTATGACACTGCAGTTGTGAGGACTTGTTCCTGTCATAAGCAGTAGTGGGCAATGGCCACCAGGCTTACCTCAATATGCATACATACCGACCACTCTCACATGATATGGGACACACACCAATCCACCACACACATACCTGCATAATGTGCAGATGCTACAACCTATCCTGCTACCTTGGCCACCTCTGTGCATCTGTGCTCCACTGGTATTAGGCCTACACATACATGTTACTACATTTCTACATAGGGTTGTGGGGGGAGCACACCTGACTGTTACAACATGTGTACATCACATGGGGCAGCAGCCCAGACCGTTACTACATAATTAAGTAGGGTTGGGGGGAGCACACCTGACTGTTTCTGCATTCCTATGCAGGATTGGGGGGCACACCTGAATATTTCTACATATCTACACAGGATTGGGGGGCACACCTGACTGTTACTACATTTCTACGTAGGATGGAGGCACACCTGACTATTTCTACATTTCTACACAGGATTGGGGGGGCACACCTGACTGTTACTACATTTCTACGTAGGATGGGGAGCACACCTGACTATTTCTACATTTATACACAGGATTGGGAGGGCACACCAGACGGTTACTACATTTTTACGTAGGATGGGGTGGCCCACCTGACTATTTCTACATTTCTACACATGATTGGGGGGGCCCACCTGACTGTTACTCCATTTCTACGTAGGACGGGGGGCACACCTGACTATTTCTACATTTATACACAGGATTGGGGGGCACACCCTGACTGTTACTACATTTCTGTGTAGGATGGGGGTGCACACCTGGCTATTTCTACATTTATACACAGGATTGGGGGGGCACAACAGACTGTTACTACATTTCAGCTTAGGATGAGAGGGGCACACCTGACACTTGTACACATTTGCTATGACTGTACTGGTATGTCAGGTACTCCATTTCATTCTGTATTCTAACCTATCATGCTGACTAGAGGCATACCAGTGTACTACATATCTTAGCTTTGATTTACCTACATATTAGTTTCTGATTTCCTACCCTTCAGAACTAATGTCCCACTGCCTGATCTGCTGTAGTCTATCTGTTTAGGCCTGGGGGAGTTACCCATAGGCATCATTCAGAGGCCATAGCACAGCCTTAGTTTGTATTTGTCTACACATGTCCTGCTGGCTGTGACTGTTGTTGGGTATGTGAACCCCCCCCGACTGGCATGTATGAGTCACTTACCTTGTGGGTGTCCCAGTGTTGTGGGTGATGCTGCAGGGCTGCCTATGTCGGATGCACATAGTACACTCCCTACACATGGTTGAGCACAGGTAGTGTCATGTTTGACATCCCTTTTACTGTAAGTGAGAATCAGAGAGAGGTGTTATTTCCTGGGTCCCTCCTGTGTCAGTGTATGCATTGCCTCTTTGCCAAGGCCAGGGCATACTAGGCATGCCTCCTTCTGCCTACTGGGGCAGGCTCAGGTTGTTCCTCCTCTGAGTCACTCTATGCCTGTGCAGGCCTTGACAATGGTGGGGGGGGGGCTGTGTGGCCCTGCCTCGTGCTGTTCCTGCTGCAGCTGTTTCTGCAGGATCATATTGTGTAGTATGGCATATACGATGACAATTTGGGTACGTGTAGCCGGTGTGTACTGCAAGGTTCCACCGGATGTGTCCAGGCACTGGAACCATGACTTGAGCATCCCAAACACATGCTCTACTATAATTCTGGTCTGTGCGTGTGCCTCATTATGGAGTTCTTGTTCAGGTGTATGAGCATCTCTGATGGGTGTCATCAGCCATGGCTCCAGTGCATATCCAGCATCTCCCAGTAGGTTACCGTGAGGGATGTTCCCACTGGCAAATCTCTGGTACAGCTGTGCCAGATGCCAGATGTGGGAATCATGAGATCTTCCAGGGCAGCCAGCACATACATTCATTATTATGCCCTGGGTATCGCACACGACCTGGCAGTTGATGGAGGGGAAGCCCTTGCGGTTAATGTACACCCTACCCCACTCACCGGGTGGTGCTTTGATGCATATGTGTGTGCAGTCTATAGCACCCATTACCTCAGGGTATTCTGCTATTTGTTGGAAAAATTGGATATTGCTGGCCAACGCCTCATGGATTTTGAGGAAATATACATGCTCATTGACATGTGCTGACATGGCATCCAGAAACTGGTGGAGTACCCTGGATGCTGATGCATGTGAGATCCCCATCATATCCCCAGTTGGTCTTTGGAAGGTACCTGTAGCTATTATTCTTAGGCCTACACATACCTTGATGTCCACTGGGATGGGGTCCCCTCTGTTAGTTGTTTGTGTCAGGCGTGGCTGGCACAGCTCAACAATTTGCTGTAGGAGGTCCCTGTCCACCCTATAGCACTCCACTATCTCCAGCTCATGTAGCGCTTGGTGGGTTACCCTGGGTCTGTACATTCTTCTCCATCTCCTCACTGTGGGTTCATCAACAGCATTCACATCTTCACCACCCTCAGCCTCTTCCACAAGTTGTTGTTTTGTGATTCTGATGCAATAGTCACCCAGGTGACCAGATGGGGGATACAATACCCGCCTGTGTGGGCAAATGCAGACACTACATCCCTGAACCACAATGCAGACCATCGGCATGTGGCCTGATGCCAAGGTACACCCATCACCTAGCCTTGGACAGCCATCTGGCGCAGTCGAATACCACACACCTGTGCAGGCATGCACCCATGCATGTCAGTACTGGCACCCTCTGTGTTTGTGTTTGTGTTGCATGCTGCAGATGTTCACATCCACACTCCCTACAACCCCCATGGGCATACTGCAGCATGCTGTCTGATGTCAGACAACTTCCCATCCCCTTTGCCCATACAGCCCTCGTATGACCTGTGTGGTGCATGGGATACCTGCACAGTGATGTGGCAATCCCACAACCAAAGAGTTGTACACCTAGCCCTGTCATGTGTGTCATTCTGTGTGTGGCACATGTATGTCACCTATCGTACAGCTACTGTATCCCTGTTGCAGATGTCACTCACTATCACATATATGTTCTGAGTGCTCCACAACAGGTAACCCATGTGACGCATCCAATAATTGCATTGAACTGTGCTAGCACTACATAGTTGTCAGGGGTTTGATACCCTGTGCTAAGTGTGTGACACAAACATGCTTCAGTTTTACCCTCCCACCCTTCCCTGACATGTGTTTGCCTCTGTCTGCATCCCCACCCCCTCTCAGGTGGACGTGGAGACCTACACCTGCTTTGCTTAGGCAGCAGCATGTGTAATGTCAGTAATGTCATGATCAGCTGATGGCCTCTGCATGAAGTACAGCCCTTCCCTAGCTGATTGCATGTGAAACAGCTGTGGTAACATTCCCATTGTCAATTGTATGGAAACACACTCCAAAATCTAGGAACATCATGGTGATGTTTGTCCTTTTCATACACTGTGAGCAGGAACTAGATCTGTTGTGTGGCATACAGCATCTCAGATGGATTGTAGTGTACCTCTAACAACATACACTGTGGAAACAGTGCAACAAACAGGAGGAGGAAGTGCCTGACCTGACTACAGACTGTAAGTGCCGCTATACTGCATTTGGAGTAATGTTGCTTTAACAGTGTTTGTGTGGATATGGCTGTTGTACATATCTCAATACCTGCCATGTCAGTTCCATGTTTATGGGGAATCTCCATCAGCAGGGTCATCTGCAGCCTGGGCAGTGTTCTGTCCGTGGTTGCATGTGTCAACCACGGAGCATCTAGCTGTCGACTACAGAAGGTAGTGTGAGGATTGCAGTCAGTAGATGGAGAAAGCTGTGATATTCACAGACGTCATATCCCTCAAAGGACATATGTCTCAACAACCCTGTAACAACAGTAAATGTATGTGGTTATCACAGCAACATTTCAATATTGGCCCTGTGTATGTGCTTCCAGGCACACCTCTGTCAATCTTTGTACATATGGTGTGCATGAAGTGGTGCATATGTGCTGTACACCATAATTTGTGGCATCATATCTGAGAAAAAGCCACTGATACATCCCACTGCTACACATGTTATGTACAGTAGGGGTTACATTACATGACATGACCTGCACATTCTGTGGATGTTCATACAGTACTGAGGTCTGTGTACCTATAGTGAATGTTGACAGTGTGTGTAGTGTTGATATGTACCTTAGGCTGTGTACAGACTGTGGTAGATGACATTGTTCTAGTTCCCCTACTATCAGATGTTACATGCTGCCCCACTGTATGGTATTGTAGTGGCGTACATGTTTGTAGGGCCATAAACACACATGTCCCATACCACAGACAGCCATCAGACCAAACTGTGTAGCAGGCCAGTATATGTAGGGTCAGTCTGTGAGTGGCACATATGAGGATGGTGTAGAACACATAGTCCATATACTGTAATACCCTGCTAGCTAACCATATGTGGCTGTGTTCACATTGGTTGTGGATATGTACTGTCACACAGGTGTAACTTACCCTGTGCTGTGACATGCCTGTTGAGCCTGCTTTATATGCAGGTACATGTGCATTTCCCCTTAGGAGATGTTGGCCACTGTTGAGCCAGTCTGCCTGCAGCCTGCATTGTGAAATGCCTAGCAGCCGAGTGTACCTACTCAGTGGGATGTCATGTGCAGATACTAGCCAGATGTCCCGCTGTCGGTCCTCCCTTAACAGTCATGTATGTCAGACAGGGCAGTGGGATGCAGTGCAGATGTATGCCAATGCCTACTGGGTAGTATGTGGCCATGGCACCCCTGTACCAGCAGTCATACTGTGTCAGGCCAAGCAGGGGTGTGTGAATGCATGACCTATGGTGGACATCATATACTGGTTGTTATGTGTTATACCCATCTACATGGCCATCTACATCAATATTGTCAGGCATGGTACACATGTGTAGCACTAAGGGCTTATGTGTATACCTCTGGACTGTACAGACTGTGTCAGACACTCCACATATATTGGCCTATATCTGTGCTGCAGTCCACAGTGGCATTACGTGCTAGCAGCAGTACTGTACAGTCATGTCCTTGGATGTCTTTCAGTAACCAATGGCACACATGTTATAAGAAGATGTGACCTCCCACACACACCATGTCTGTGAAGACAATCCCAATGACAGTAGTGATAGTCTACTAGTATACCTGCTATACATACCTGACATCCCCTGCAACTACGACATTGGGAACATACGGGCTGGGGTTGGCCTACACTTCATGTCCAGGACATATGGTGGGAATATATGTACATATACTTATACAGATAGCCAGATATACATGATTACACATATGTACTACACCCAATTAACACTGTCATGGCAACCACCTACTATAGATCCCCACATTATGTGTGCATGGTCCCATTACATCTCCTGTGTGATGGACATCAGTCCTGTGTGTGGGCAGCAATGCTACCGACAGCATGTAGCAATACCGCTTACAGGAAAAATGGCACACTCAGGGCAGCCACATATTTGTAGGAGGATCAGGAATTACATACATATTGCGAGTAGAGTTGTGTTATGCTTTGTATAGTACTGGTGTTACAGGGTGTGGGTATACATACTAGTTTGCCATGGAATGCAGTCCATCTGCATAGCACACAACTGTGGGCCTATCCTCATGCCGGCCAGAGCTATGCCTATCAAGTCTTGTCTGCCCACCGCACAGGTCTTGTGTCAGATATTACACTAGCAGTGTGTGTGTTGCATGTTACCGGTATATGGCTACATCCATGACCATCTCTACCATCAATTCCCTGACTAAGGGTATGTTACAGACTATCCTGTAACACCAGCACCTTGCATAGTGAATGGCAACAGTTGTCCACATATATGCCTGTATTCTAGCCTCTATCCATCACCTACATACCAAGCTTTGCACATATGTCATGATGTCAGTGGTTGATCCATAGTGGGCTGGGAGTATAACACACTGCCAGTGCTGCCATCAGTCCACTGCCATTGTAACCCCCACACATACGGTGGGGCTGGGGCCATATATATGTGGGCGTCACCTACACAATACATGTGTACCCTTATGCACTGCAGAGCCCAGTGTATGTAACAGTGGTATATGGCCCTGTATTGTTGAGTCTAGGGGGGAGCACCATAAATGACCTAGGCTGCTACAAAATGTGGGGGCATCAGGGCTGAGCTGCCTTAAGGTAGCTGGATGTACAGTACCATATACTTCACCTATATATACATTGCTGACATGGATCTGGGTAATGCAGGACTACTGCCCCCTGCTGTACAAACTGTTCTGTTTGTTGGTGTGCTCATGGTGGTGTCAGTTATGCCATGTTATGTAGCAGTCACAACCCATGTGGTCATATGATGTCTATACCCCCTACTGAGTTTATACAGTGTGTAGATGGAGGCTGCTTAACTAAATAACTGTATTACATATTGTTGATTGTTAGGTATCCTGTGGCCCAGTGTGTCTTTCCTATTGTACAATGTGAATGGCTTGGCCTGGACAGCAACAGTTGTGAGCCTTTCCAGACTACTGTATGACTGTAACTGGTCCACTGTAGCATCACTCCGTTGATATAGTTGTCAGTGTCTGAACAGCTATATAGCATGGCATGTAGAACTGTAATAGTACACAATTAAAGGTTTCCATGTCTGCAAACTTGTGGGTAGTGTTTTACCTATGACCTCTCTGTGGGTGTGTGTTACAGGCAATAATTGTCATTTGTATGGGTGGCACATACAGTGTCCAGTCATTCAGGGGTCAACTGTAGGCATAGTGGCTGTTCCATATTGTGTGCACCTTTCACTTATGTATCTTACTGTACATATAACTGGGTGTGTATGTGTAGTCACATGTATATATATATATATATATATATATATATATATATATATATATATGTATACCTGTATCTGCATATCTGTGTCTGTGCATCTCTGTCCTGGGAATGTTGATGGCTTCCACATAATACATTACCCATGGGAGCCAGACTGTACTGCATGATATGTTACCAATACCAGCCTGACATCATACAGGTGGGATGTAGTACAGGTAACATCATGTGCCCATGTTGGCACAGGCCCTGGTTATGGGATCTGCAACACATGATAGTACAACTCATATAGTGTGTGGTGCCTCTCAACCCCATTAATGTTACATGTAGCCTGTTACACTCATCTCCCTAACAGTTGCATGTGCTTTGCAGTACCAGCACAACAGTGTTGTACCAATGGGTCGGTAGGCATGGGAATACCATCGAGGTCTGCCACGTGTGTGTGTATGTGTGCATGTGTGCATATCTGTATGGTACACCATTCCAAGGCCACATACTCCTATTACAATACACTTTGCCACACAGTAGTACAGATATTTTTGTTGTCACCCATAGGTGTGGCAATGCAATGCAACACCCTACTATACCTGTGGCATGTACATCATATGCATATCACTGTGGTACCACTGTTGTGATATGCAATGGGTTGTTTTGGCATCATGGCCAATGTGTGATAGTGGGTATGTCAGAGTATCAAGATGGGTTTCAGTGTGTACAATGTGGGTATGTGGGTGCTGTGTACACTGTCTTTACACCATGGTATGCCTGGTATATGGCACATGTACCACTCTCTGGTGGCCACTGTCGCCATCACCCATACAGGTAACAAATAACAGGATACAGCCCAGTTACACATGTGCTGTATGCAGCCTACCTGTAACACATTGGACACATGGACTAGTTAGTTAGCAACAATACAACCAGGTCTCTGAGATGTGTGTCTACCTGTTTTGTGTCAGTCAATGTGTATATGATGGTATGACACACTATGTATTCTCCATATACAAACATTACATTCCCCATTACCATATTGTATGTGTCTGTGGATGGTCTGCATGTAACACGTGACCTGGTACAAACTTCACCCTACAGATGGTGTTGTTTGTGCAATAGCTCAGTAGCACTGCATACCTGGGTAGGGGTCTGGACACACTGTCGCCAAGAAAGGATGTGTGTGTATGTGGATGGGTTGACATAAGGGTGCGGATTACACCTGTACCAGCAGGCCACCAGTCAGTTTTGCATGGCCATAACTGTTATACATACCTGTGGCATGTGTGCAACTGTACACCAGATATGTCACAGCCATGGTGTTACCACATTGACATACCCTTGTGGAATATGACTGCAGACCATCCTCCTGCTGACACATGTATGCCTACAGCACAAATGGATAACAGTATGGGGATAACAATTGGTGCTACCAACAGCTGAGATGCATCATAGCTGCATAGCTACACTTGGCTCAGGTATCATCATATGCACAGGGTGTGTGAAAGTCATCTTACCTGCATGGCTACACTAGCTGACATGTGTACAGTACACATTACCCGTGACTACATTCTACACTGCAGTACATTGCAGCACTCTGTTACAGTCACCGTGTGCATCAGAACCATATTAGCCTGTCCCTGCATCGATGTTATAGATGACAGGGATGTGGCACTGATATTATCATATGCACAGGGTGTGTGAAAGTCATCTTAGCTGCATGGCTACACTACCTGACTTGTATGCAGTACACATTACCCCTGACTACATTCTACACTGCAGTACATTGCAGCACTCTATTACAGTCACCGTGTGCATCAGAACCATATCAGTCTGTCCCTGCATCAGTGTTATGGATGACAGGGATGTGGCACAGGTATCATCATATGCACAGGGTGTGTTGCTGGTGTGCCAGAGGCCAAGGGTGGTCCAAACATGTGTCACCATGTGTGTGGGTGAGGGGTGTGGTTCACTGATTGGGGCGTGGTGATGTGGTGTGTGTCAGTATGGGGTCAATCTAGGTGCTGTTGCATAGTGTGTGGGTATGCATGCATACAGTTCCGCCATGTGGCTGCCCTATATGGGTGATGTTGGACAGCTGCAGACTGTACCTGGCACGGTGTGCAGTTCACTGCCTCCAGCCACAGACACACTGACTGTGCCTACCAGGGGTTCCATGGGCACCTGCAGGTACAGACTTGAGGTGTTACTCTCCCCTGATGATGACATATGTCCACTGGAACCCTGTCCTGCCTGGGACTGGCCAGGGCCATGTGCACGAAGCCTGCTGTGGTGTGGTGTGGACAGCAGCCCCAGTGGTGTGCTGGGGCTGGTACTGCCACTTCATGAGCAGCTGGACATTCTGGCATGTCCACGTTGACCACCAGCTGCTGGTGTTTAAGGCCTACGTCCACGCGGCTGTCACACCACTCCCACCACAAGTTCTAGCACAGACATACCACGGTTGAGGAGGCCCACCATCTCACCCCACTGTCTATCCATGACCTCAGTATATTCACAGAAGGCACCAGCGAGTTCATGGAGGTTGCCACTTACATCTCCGAAAGCAGACCTCTGCAGCTTCAGGCCCTGTCTGGTGTGCATTTCCATACATGCCTGTGCCTCCATTATGGTCTGAAACATGCTCCTGGTGATACCAGTTGTGGCACCTCTGCCAGAGGCATGATGACCTGTAGTCCTCCCACAAGCACCATGGTACATCTGCCAATGTGGTGGCCTTCCAGACATCTGGATATGCTGACTGTGACCAGACACAGTTGGCATGGACACTACACTTTCCTGGTCATTGCCATCAAGCACCAACTGTCCCTCTGCTATGGCCACATGTGATGGCATTTGTAGGGGCACTGTAACTGTGTGTGGGCTTGGGGTGGCTAGAAGGGTGATGACACATGTCGGCGCAGTGTCAGTTTCTGATATCCCCACCTGGGCCTCACCTGTAATATCATCATCATCGGTGTCTGTAGGGACACCTACCTCAGTTTGCATGCAGGAGGAACCCTGACCCACCACGCCACCTGTGGGCGAAATAAATACACACTTTAAGACCTGTACAGCATTGCACAAAAGTATACACACTCACACTGACAGCCAACTTACTACCTCACTTTCCCTGTGTTTACAGACAGTCCTACATTCAGTTACATTTGTTCCCCATCCTGCATAGCACTTGCTAATATACACGGATTACTACAGCCCATTAACATATCACTCCTCTCCATGCCTACACAAGTGTTACAACACCTGACCTGTTACTCCATCACCTCCCTGACTTGGGTGGAGTAGGTTGTACATGGCCTCACTGCTGTCATCCCGTATTACCCTGTGTATGGGCAGTAATGGTGTACAAGGCCCCTATATGTTTGGGGCTGCTACATTCACTACATATGTCACACACCAGAGCCTCATACTACAGTTTTGCTCAGTCCATGCCACATCTGCTGCACAAGCGACCCATCATGCGGATAACAGTACTACCTGGATACACTCACTGATGTGCTGTGGTAATTCCCCATTGCATTTGTAGTGCTGCATATGCAGGTAGCCGGTTACCTATCTGCTGCTGGCAATATGATGTGTATACCTGGTGTATACTTCACCTCCCAATGCATGCTCCATGCTACAGACCTTGTTATGCTATCAGCTGTCATGTGTTCACATACCAGACAGGTTGTCTTGGTGTCTCATGTCTCACTCCATGTACATGTACAGCACAATCCCAAGGGGAAGTACTGCCATGTGGTCAATCCCACTATTGCCTGTGCATACATAGACACACACACACACACACACACACACACACACACACACACACACACACACACACACACACACACACACACACACACACACACACACACACACACACACACCCACACTCCACTAGATTGCACTTACAAACACATCGAGACACACACACACACACACCACACTCCTACATGTGGATTTGCACAACATTTGTACACACAGTCCTCCCATTACCCTTCTGTCAACATGCATTACATATGGTGCTCAACAGCAGGCAGTGCAACTATAGTGACTTCATGCTGGTTGCAGTATACATGTGTATGAGGCATGGGCTGTGTTGGAAGGTGATGGCCCTTCCCCTTGTTAACACTGCACCATGTACAAAGTGTTACTGTGGACCTGTTCCAAACCCTGCCTTGTACTGTGCACCATACTTTGCAGGTGTAGAAACCATTGATGCATATGTAGTACTGTGTCGGTTATGTCAGCTCCACTGCTCACAGCCCCTATGTGTTATAGCAACTCATACCTGGGATGATATGTGAACACCTATCATTTGTGAATGCCTGATGCCTGCTTTGCAGATCACAACATCAGCAGTGAATGTATGACCAGTACACTAACAGCCAGCAGACCTTACCATGGCTGTGGGGGGGTGCCATTCACATGTCCCAGATTTCTGCGTGGTTGCAAGGTCTACTCATGTGCACATCCCTTGGAGTGCACACACTGCTGTCACAAGTGCTGTGGGGTCAGGGTTACGTCTCCCATGTTTACTTACATCTCCCTTGTTTACTTAACCTGATTGTGTGCAGCTGGAGCCATGGAGGTGCTGATTCACACATGTCCCTATTGTAGGCCATGTGTCTGGCCATACTTCACATCCCTGTGGACACATTGCACATTGATAGGATGTTAGTTATCTTGCATGTGTCTATTGTACACTTATGATACCCCAGCATGGTCTCTACTGTGATGCAGTGCATTTCACAGCAACAAAACGTGAACGTGTACAGCATGCAGTATGGGTAGGTGTGTTAGAAGTGTGCATGGCATATCCCATAGCTATTACATGCCCAATTTATCATCATGCATGAACACGAACCATACTCACCGACTATGGGCTGCTGCCATGGTGGAATCCTGGAGGGACCTACATAGGAGTGTGAGAAAGTTGATGTCAGTGGCCACAGCTGTGGCATTCATAAAACGTGAGTGCAGCATTACTTTTCATCTACAGTAGAATTACACAATATTACAGTTCAGACACAACTGTTTATTACTACTACACAGCAGCAGACTTTGTATATGACATCTCAGATTTGCATGATGTACCTGTACAGATGCAGATGCATACACAAGAGTGGTGTACCAATGTGCCCTGGGGCCTTACCTGCACACTCCTCAGCTGGTGTGTCATTGGCACCACCTCCAAAATGTGCCCTGCCAGGTGTTGTTGCTGCAGGCAGCTAGGTGCCATAAGGCTGTTGAGAAGCTCCTCCACATGGGTGAGGGGTGGATGGGTGGGTTGCCCCTCCCTGTTGTGAGGTGGTCCCCCCTTATGGCAGCTGCACACCGATGTACATAGCGAAGCAGGTCAGTGCAATGATGCCAGACCCGCTCATAGCTGCAGTTATGCAGTCCAACATCATTGACCATGTGGACTAGCTCATTCCACAGGGCGATCCTCTCCTGCTGGTCATGGGCTGTCCGCCCAAACAGCAGTTCATAGTGCTGTACCAGGTGGTCAATAATAACCTCTGTCTCAGCGGCGCTGTATGCGGGCAGACGACTATGTGACATGTTCTCTGGAAGACATAAAGATGAAAACAGGTCTGAGCCACCCATACAGTAGGGTTACCATAGTTCTTAATACACATATGTGTCTCCCCCCACCATATCAGCTACAACAAACTGTTCACAGAATGCAATTGTTATGTCAGCTGCTTACCTACCATTGGGACATATATTGTATTGTACCAAGCTTTGTGCTATGTGTATGTGCCATGCTTTGTGCTATGTATTTTTAGCCATGCTCCCTGTGTGGACACTTATCTTTGCTGGCCTGTTACAGACTATTATTTCACCTGCATGCCATTGTCAGTTCCACTATATATGTGTATAAATATACATCTATGTACATATAAGTGTAGATATATGTTGTATGTTGTTGATATACCTATGTCTATATGAGTGTCTGTGTATCTGTACATACACTTCACATTCTGTATCAAACAGATATTTATCTATATGTGGAGTGCATACAGACATCTGGTCCGCATTGTGTAACTGTCTTTCATTCACAGCTGCACTGTTCTGCCTTGCTACAACACAGACAATTGTTACATGTGAACACAGACTAACATTAGGGTGGTATATATGGTGTGAGATTTCTGGTGCACCTATTATACACATACGGCATTTGTGCATGCTATATTACACATTAACATGACTGTCCTGCAAGTGGTGTGCTCTGACACCCATGTGTCTATCATGACGGCAGTACTTCCACCACCAGCTATTGTCCACACCAACATAACACACACAGATATTATGGCTGACATCTTTGTCATTCATTGCTGATCTGCACAGTTGATGGGTATGTCCCACTGCTAACAGGGACAGACAGTATTGTCCACAGCAGTTGTTCAGCGGAACATCATTACAGGGACAACTACAGATGGCACATATCAAACATTCAATATCATATATCCTATTAATCTATACCACATACTACATTAAATTACATACAGTTATGTTTTACATACCTTTTTTTTTAGGGTGGGTGTGATGCCTTCTCAGTTTTGGCTTGTAGGTTTTCTTTTTTCCCACTATGTGTGTGTTTCGTTTTATGTTTTTTTCCCCTCTCTCTCTCCCTCTCCACTAGAGTGATTGAGTTGGTTTGAATAGATTGCAGCATGGCTTTTGTAGGTGATGCACATGATCAGGTGATGGGCTCTGCACCAATCAGTGTGCAACAGTTGCTAACTGCATACAGCCTGCTGTGTAGTGATTTAGTTAACCATTGTCATGGCAACCCAGTACAATAAATTGCTGACTCATGTGAGCTTTGTCCCTTCAGCTTTACAGTATGGAGGACATCCTTCCTGTATGTGGGCAGCAGTGTTACAGATGGTAGGTTGCAATACCTATTACAGCAGGGCTTGCAGACACAGGCCAACTACACAATCATAAGAGGTTCCAGACCTACAGACAGAGTGAGTAGTGTTGTTTTGTGCATTGTATATTGCTGGTCTTGCAGTGTTTGCGTCTACATAGTAGTTTAGGATGGAATGCAGTCTGTCTGCATAGCTCTCAACTGTGAGCCTATCCACATGATGGCCAGTGGATTGTCTTATTGCTTTTGCCTGTGCACCACACAGGTCTTGTCCTAAATATATCCCTGGCAATCTGTCTGTTGTGTGCTATCAGTACATGACTACATCCATTTGTCTTCCTGATGTGTGATTCCTGCATAAGGGCATGTTGCAATGAATCCTGTAACACCAGCAATTTGCAAGGTGTGTAACAGCAATATTGCAAGTATGGCCCTGTGTTCCTGCCTCTGTCCTCCACATATATGGCTGGCTTTGTCCTGCTGTGATACGGTTAGGGTTTGTTCGGTAATGGCCTATCATTATTTACTGCTAGCATTCCTGCTCTCATCCCAGTCATATCGTGGACTCCCACAACATTTGTTGGTCTGGGTCCATACATGTGACAGATACATAGACATTACCACAGGTAATAAATGTCCCCCTAGGCCTTGACTACAGGGTGTAACTGGAGGCTGCTGAACTACATCTGTTATTGTTTATTGTTATTTATCTTGACAGCAAATCCTTTGTCTACAGTTGTATGACTTGAAGGGCTTGGCCTGGACAGCATAGTATGTTATATATCTGCACTGTCTGCATCTACTGTTTTGTGTGGGCCTTGCATTCCTCACTGATTAAATAAGTCCAAATCTATGTGCTGTACGTAATGGCATACATTATTGTAAAATACACCAATAAAGGTTGTCTGTGTATACATACCTGTGTGTCATCTCATGTCATTTGAATTGTGAGTGGGTATATGTGTAATGCAGTACTCCTGTTCAAGTATAAATGTCATTTAGTAGGTTATACAGTAAAACGATGTTGATATACAGATTTCACATGGAAAATAGAATGTGCTGCAGTGGGACTTGAACTGGGAATGCGTGCGTGTTAGGCGGATGCTCTGCCGACTACACAATTGCTGTTCTGCTTCATTTTCATATTTCTACCTTAATGTCATACCCATGCTCCCTTTCCCTGGCCCCCAAGCTCCACACACACAGCATCCATCCATTCTCCAGTTGCTAGCCCTGCCATACCAGACCTCCACACATTTCCCTCTCTGCATGTTTCGGTACTCCTCCATTTTACTATCTTGATGCAACCTTCTGCAGGCTCTTCATCCATTTAGTTCATGTACATTTGAGCCTTCCCTTGATCCTCCACCGATACTGGTGGAAACATCTTTGTGACCCACAAAGTCGGGTTCGTCCCACCAGGGACGGAATTGTTGTTGTGTCACGAGTAGACTTTGCTGGTCTACACTGTTTCTCCCACTAATAGCATCCTACCAGGGGTTTGCGAAACAGTGGTTTGCTCACACACCGGATCAGCCTTATCTCCCGGTTCTGTGGATGAAGCATGCCCCCATGGCGTGTCCCGTTTTTCATTCCTCTCTTCAGTATTATGCAAGACTACTGTTCTCACAGTATGTGTGGACAGGCACTGTTCATTGATACTCATAGACTGCTCAGAATACTGTGATTGAGCAATGTGCACATTTGCTGGTATTAATCTACATACTTACATACATTTCCTATACTGCTGACTGACTGTGCTTGATATGTTTATGATAACAGCAGCTGATTGTATATCTGCCATGTCTTTGTGGCAACTCACTTGGACTATAGCGTGTAGGGCAGGGGGGTGGGGCCTGGGAGTGCTGATTATTTTGTTACTGGTCACAACGAGAATTGTTGGCTACAGAGTGTCTAAGGCACTGTGGGGGAAGTGTAGGTGGGTATGTGCTGGTGTGCGCAAGGCTCAGACTTGCTGACCTCCGGTTACAGCGTCTTACACTGGGTTGGCCTCCACATTGCTTAACCAGTGTGGGCATTGCTTACTGCTGCCCAAAAAGGCATAATCCCGCTTGCTGCTGCATACCCCCA